>NW_018408592.1:386841-513814 GCF_002113885.1 Mizuhopecten yessoensis
AGAAAACAGCTCTTACTGGAGTTAACGTCTGTCTGTTACAACTAACTTGACCAGAAAACAGCTCTTACTGGAGTTAACGTCGGTCTGTTACAACTAACTTGACAAGAAAACAGCTCTTACTGGAGTTAACCTCGGTCTGTTACAACTAACTTGACAAGAAAACAGCTCTTACTGGAGTTAACGTCGGTCTGCCTTTGACAACTATCCTAAACAGAAAAGAGCTGTTACTGTAGTTATAATGTCTATCTGTGACAACTGGCCTTAAAAATAGAAAACAGTTTCTAGAGTTACAACAACAATTGTCTGTGATAACCACCTAGAGCAGAAGACAACTGTTACAGGAGTTACAGCACCAACTGTCCCAGACTAACTGTCACGGACAACTTCCCTAAGCAGAGAGTAATTTATCACAATGTCTGTCCATTACAACTACCCTAACAATATATAGAGGATCTAGCACGAGTGTTCATGTTATATTGAATTTATTGAACGAGTATATTAATTTCATATGAAATGAGCCTTTGGCGAGTTTCATATGAAATTAATATACGAGTTCAATAAATTCAATATAACATGAACACTCGTGCTAGATCCTCTATTTATTATATAATATAAGGCTTCTGCAGTGCAATAAAGGGGTGCAATAAAATTGATATTGAACGTGTGCAATAAAGATGCAAATGAGCGCGCGAAAGGCTCGTTTCATATGAAATTAATATACGAGTTCAATAAATTCAATATAACATGAACACGAGTGTTAGATTCTATTTATTATATAATTCGAGAAACCTACCTACATAAGTGGTTTCAATACTAACGTCTCTATATGCAATGACGACGAGAAAGGACGCATCACATATACTAATTTGAGAGCATGTTCCGCTAACAAAAGTAGTCCGCAGAATTTTATCAGAATAATAAATGGCCAACAGTTTTACTTTTAACGATCATTTTAATTGTGATAACAATTGAAATAATAAAAGTTTACAAAATATGACTTCTTTTTTTTCGCTTCGGAAAAAAACTGTTTTTTTTCATCGGTGACGTCATGAACAGTGTAAGAGCGCGCGCACTGTGAAGGTCGTCGGAAACCGAAAACACATGTGTTGGATATTAGGCCTACTGAGAATCACTGTCACTTTCTATAACACGGGCGCGTTTTTTCAGAGGAGGTCCTTGGTAAACATGAACTTGTATGTTTCCTCCTGTGACAGCACCTGAAAAGATACTTTGGAAACCGCCCTGGACCCTGACAACAGAGGAAGTTGACTGGTTACACGCCATTGATTGTTGTGTCAGTGATGTTGTGTTGCATCCGGTCTCAGGTGCTGTTGGATTTCCGTGCAGTATTTTGGAGATTTCTTTGTGTTGATTCGTGTTGATGTGTGAATAATTATTAATAGAAGAAATGTTTCGGTGACCAGAAATTTGCATTATATGGTTAGCGGGGATGTTATTATCGTTCAATTTCTGGACAAGATATTTCCTCGCACTGTGATTTGACAAGTGTTTGTCAGTTTGGATTCCTGCTCCCTTTATGGCACGTTGCATCATGGATTTTAGCTTGTTGATACCAACGGGTTGGCGCTTGAACCAAGTCTCATGACTTCCAGGTGAGCTTTTTGTTGTAGTAGCTATATAAAATGGATCTGATCCTTTACAGTAAGTCGTAGGTCTCATATCTGCATAGCATTTGTAAACATGAACAGGACACCTTTCGGGATTTTCAGTGTTTGCCCACAATTTTGGTTTTACTTTGCGTACATCACGGGTGTTCTCCCCTGTCCTGGTTTTTGTTTGTCTTTCCGTAAACTCTAGATATTCATGTCCGTCAGTGTGGTTTTGTAGTGTAACGTCCCCCCAGCACATATCGCGATGCTCCGCTGATCCCCGTAAACCAAAATGTACTGTATTGAAAAACCAAAGTGTCTGTAAAATAGCGTCAGGGTTTTGAGTTCCAAATTGACCTTTTCTCCACAAAACGTCGATCTCCTCGTCGCTGATAGCATCACTACGGTTGTCAAGGTTACCTTTTCCATCGCGTTTTAACTGTTTTTGTTTACTTTTCAACACTTCTCTAACCTGGGCAAACAGGGGACTAGTAATAATAGCATGACCATAATTAAATCGGCGTAGCTGGCGATCAAAGCTTGACATCATAGATCTGAGACTGTTTGGTTCATATTCAGAACCGTCCACTTTTCGGACACTCATGAAAAATTGGGAAAGCAACGGAGATAATTCGGGAGGGGGTATGTTTTGAATACTTCGGGATTCGTTGATTTCTGGAGTTTCGAAAAAGGCTTTCAATACTTTCATGTCATTCCACGTTTTCAGTAGAGTGTTCTTATTTGATTGTTGTTCAATGAATGACCCAATTTCCGTTTGTTGGACCGGAACAAACCTTTGAGTTTGGTTGGGTGTCGTCTGCTTTTGTGGTAGCGAGGACGACTGAGTCATAGTCTGGGGTATTGGCTCTAACCGATCACCTGGCAAGTCAACCTCAATATCACTTCCCTCGATTAAAACTCTATAAAATGTTGCAAATCCCATTGGAACAAGTTCTTGTACTGTGCCCCTACCTTTGCCGTCAATTCGAACAGAATCCCCAATGTTTACGTCAGCCATGTTGTAGTAGGCCTATACTATAGTAGTAGTAGTAGTAGTAGTGCGTAGGAATACGACCTAGTTCCCACGGTGTCGCGCGCTCATTTGCATCTTTATTGCACACGTTCAATATCAATTTTATTGCACCCCTTTATTGCACTGCAGAAGCCTTATATTATATAATAAAATTGTTTAAGATTGACATCGGCCTATCTCATCTCAGCAGAGCTGTGAGATACCTATTCTGATATTACTGTCACAGATCCCCATTCTGATACACTGTATTACTGTTATTCTTACCAACAAAACCACTGTCAATGCTTACCACTGGGGTTCCGATGTCTATTAACGACTTGTCTCCTTCTTTACAATGTTTACTGAGGTTTATCACTTTCCCGCTGGGAGAAAAACCATTTTTACATACGTCTCCAGGAATCTTTCTGAATCTACAATAAAACATTTCAAACAATGTTAAATACGAAGTCTACAGACCTGCACAATCATTATCAGCAATATAAGTTCTGGATAACAAAAGTATATACGGATAACATATGTTACTTTTACTGGTACCTTTTATTAAGGGGGGGGGGGATGGATGGGGTATCTTGCAATCCAGAGTAAAGTTGTTTATTTTCAAAACAGAAACATTTTCAACAGATTAGTACACAGATATTAGTATACGATACAAAGTGTAAAACCAATAACAACAAAATTGGTAATTTAAACAACACACAAATCGAATACCATGGCAGAGATGATATTAACCAATGATTTTAATCAATCAACTTTATTCTTGGGCACAAACGGATGTCAACACTTTTGTTTTTTATGATTCGGCTAACTTGAACAACTCACCCCTCTGTGATAATTTCCTCCTCCCTTCCTTGCATACATATATCTAAGATAGTCATAGACCTGTTACGGAGACAGTCTAGTCCACCAACAGGTCGATAATAGCCATAGTCACTGTAACAGAAGTAATAGGTCAGAAGCCAGGTGGAGTGAGGTGTATAGTAAGCATAGCCCCTATACAGTCAAACTTCAATTTTTCGAACTTTGTCAGACACTGAGACAGTCAGGAAAATTTCAAATAATCGAAACTTTCACTCCTGAATGTTGAACTCTGAACATCTTTCAGATCCTGTATATACTGCACAAGACTGAATGTGTTTGTAAAGTGACGGTTCACATGGTAAGAAATTTTTAATTTAAAAATTTATTAATATTGGATTTAAAGTACAGTAATTAGAAAAATATTTTTACATTTATACACTCTATTTAAAATGACTGCGGGACAGTACAATGTTCTTGTACTGGTAATTGATTTATTTCGATTTAATTTTGTAATTTTTAATGTTTTCATAACGATCCGACCTCGATTATAATTCGGAACCGTGTTAAGTTCGACTCATGAAAGTTCAATTCATTAATGGAATATCAGTAGTGTTATATAAGGGGGGAAAGTGCAATGTGGACACATCATTTGATTTATAGAAGTTTGACTGTACCTGTAAATCACACCAAATTATTTATTTCATTCTATAGCCTTACTTGTCCTGACCATATAGGATAGGACTTGTTTAAGTGTAATTAAGACAAACCCATTAGCCTCATTAACTCCCACATAGGATAGGACTTGTTTAAGTGTAATTAAGACAAACCCATTAGCCTCATTAACTCATTCAGTTCTAATTTAACAGTGTATATATAAATTCTGCAATCACAACATTTCTCTTAGCTGAACACCTGAACATCACATGTTTCAAAAGGAGTTTACTAGATAAATATATTTACATAATAAGTTGAAAATCTACACACCAATATTAAATACATCTTCTCAAATTAATATCTGAGTTTGCGAGTTCAATTCTTGATATTTATACACACATGTTCTCCTTTTTAGTACGTTAATGTACAATAATATCTGTGACATTATGTGATTTGAATTGCACTGCGATATCTTTGTCAAATCAGCCATGTATCAGGTATACTTAAGATACATCTGTAATACAACTAGCTTGTTACATAAATGAAGCCAAAATACCATTCAAAATCTTCCCGGGAACAGGTACACGGTTGGACATCTTTTTCTACTACGTAATCATAGCCATTGTGACACCTGAAACATAAAGACATATCATGTGCCTTCATCTCCAATACAGGGAAATATTGTTATAAAACAGTACAATAAATCTATCATCTCCAATACAGGGAAATATTGTTATAATACATTACAATAAATCTATCATCACCAATACAGGGAAATATTGTATTCTTATATAGAAATTCTCATAATTTATATTACAACTGCTACAAATGCACAAGTAAACTTATGGTCGAATAATCTCCGGCCAAAACGAACAACCATACTGACAGCAACCAATTATGGGCCGGACCTCAAGTTTAAGTTGCTTAGCTGACAAGGGCACATATATTTTAACAACAGAAGCAAGCAAAGAAATTAAATCAGTACTAAAACCTGAGGCCCGTATGTGGAATTCTTCTGTCACAATTTGTTACAATGGTTACATATAACTTTGAATAAAACATTTCAACCTAACTCTTTGTCAAAGTAAATTATGACGAGCCAGTTATGCAAGCTGATTTTTCAAAAAAAGTACCCAATATGGACTTCAATAGTTCTGTTACTTTTCGTACCCAAACTTGATGCGTCTGCACAATCACAAATATAGTTAGATACGAATGATCTGGCTTTAATTGATCACTAGATGGAAAGTTCTTACTTTTATTGAAAAAATGATGTGCACTGGAAATAATTTACTGTACGTATTATTGATGTTGATCTCCAGGTGAATTCATCAATAATTTCATTCTTACCATGAATCTGGTTTTAATCTTTTGAACATCTCTTTTTCTCCCAGTAGACAGCCCTTCATTGATTCACTTTCGTATTTGCGCACAGTTTCATGTGCAAGCCATTCCTCATAATCATTGCTCGTGCCTGCAAAATAATTCCATGAATACCAATTATTAATATATGTACAATATGATTGTGTCTACATTTTGCGGTAGAGACTGCTTTAATAATTATTCTTCACATCATACTATAGCAAGATATTTTACTAGACAGAAAAATAAGTATTATACTTGCAGCATATATTTTCTTTAAAAGACGGTCAAACTTCCATAAATCGAACTGCGAAGATTCAAATTTCTTGATGTGTCGAACTAACGCCAAAGTCCGAAATTTTTCTTTTATATTACACTACTGATATTTTATTTATGAATCAAACTTTTATGAGTCAAATTTCTTGCTGATTCGAAGTATCACATAAGAATCACATTCTGTCTCATGTACATTATCTTGATGTTCGATGTTCAATACTTGTGAGCTGAAGTCCCGAAACCTCGCCAGTATATAGCCAGTTCCTACACAACCGCATCATAAACATCTTTTGGGAGAATCTCAACGAACCAAGTTAAGTAGAAATATTCACAAACGTGCAACACTTACCTAGAAACCTAATCATTATTTCTTTGTACACTTACACTGTTGCTTGAGGATACTTTGAAAGTCAAACACGTAGGCGGTCCACTTCCTGTTGTCTGGGTGATAGCCCCAGATAGACACAGTCATGGAGGTAGAGCCAGGTTCGGTCAGCAGACCAGTAAACTTGATTGCCTCCGTGTCGTTCTTGATGAATGTGTAGGAGTGCCAGCAGCGTCCCTCATCCGTGGAAAACTTGATGACCTTGGGTTTGTCTGTGTCTGACGGTACAGCCACCAGCAGGCTGCCACTGTCTGCTATGTGGTAGTGATGGGGTCCGTCCAGGGCCTAAAACAGGTCCTTAACAGGCTAACTAAAGGTCAAACACAACTTATCAAAGGTCAAACATAGCTCTTCCCAATTCAAACAAGTTAAAATCAAACACAGTTTGTTAAGATGACCAACAGCTCACTTTAATAATGCAAAACTGAAGAAGACTAGAAAATGTCTGTTAGACATAAATGCCCCTGCTCATGGATGGGATGGGACGGGATGGACATGGGCAACATTATATTATATGCCCCCCCCAATTTTATGGCGGGGGCATTAAAAGAAATAGATAATAGTGTTTGTTTCATAGAGCAGTAAAGAATATGTCTTATCTGGGATAAAAACTTTAAATTTGAAACAGAAAATTTGTACTAATACTGTTTTACAATTGATTCCTTATAACACCAAAATCATAGCACAGCTAGAGTTACCTTGATCCACTTGTATCCTCCGTCTCGTGTGATGTAGACATCTGGGTGTGTTGTCTGAAGGGCATCAGCTATATGTCCTTTAAAACAAAATGAAAACTTGTTTTATTACTTTTCTTATATCAAAATATAAAAAATATCATTAAGCAAGTCATGTTCTATACTAGGGCTGTCACAATATATCGGAAAACAGGTATAACACAATACACAGGTATGTCATATCGTACCACAATACAGAGATGAAATATTGCTGTATCGCAATATTTTTCAAAAGTATATTTTTATGTATCTGCTTGGTGTTTTACTTTGCAAATTACTACAAATTCTAACAGATATGCTAATAAGCATAAGGCAGGCTTTTAATAGTTCAAATTTTGTAATCGATGGTTGGTTTGACAAAAATCGTAAATCTATGTAATCCATATTATATATGATTAAGTTTGATAACAATATATCGGGATACGCATCGCAATATATTCATTCTGTATTGCAATCTACCGTGATACACTCTTGGCATATTGTGACAACCCTATTCTATAGAATTTCAGGAATGCTGCAAGGAACTTCCTTAGGACCTTTTCCCTTTCTAGTCAGCATCAGCAACCTTATAGACAGCATGATGATCAGAATCATGTTCATCTTATTGCTTTACCAAACTTGTAACACAGGAAGATCACAACTTAGGAAAATAATATCAACCCACTTCTTAAGACACAACCAGGATCTCAAGTGGAAACATCTCGGCCATGACAAACAGACTTCCACAGACTTCAATCTGCTGAATACAAATTCCGTCTTTGCGTATTGCAGAGTTATCTCCTCTAATGAGCGGGTATTGATTGTTACGTCATTTGTTTGTGAGAGTACGTAACGTCATCATTTTTTGAGAAAACAACATAATTTTCTTACACGAACCAATGACGTAACAATCAATACCTGCTCACAAGAGAAGAAAACTCTGCAATACGCAAAGATGGAATTGCAATACGCAAAGACGGAATAGCCACAACACAAGAATATTTCAACCAAAGAGAACATTACAAAATTTTATATTTCATATTTCATATGCATTTGAATCGACTCTATAGTATGAAGTGATTTACTGGTTTGGTTGTCTCAAACCTAACATATCAATTGTCTCAATTTTTCACATAACCCTTTACTGTTTCATGGTTATTAGGTTCAAATGAATCTTCAAATGAAAAGCCGACATTAACATCAAATACACCATCAAATACACATACCATGTACCATGGCCACGCCGATGGCACTAGACACACTGATCGGAGACTGGGCGAGGATTCCTCGGGTAATGCTGTAGGTACCATGTATCTGTAGGTTACAATCCTGTCACAAAGATAAAACTCCGACCATGAAAATCAGGGAATTCAGTTACAATCTGGGTCATTTTTATGATGTCATCAGCTAGTGTAATTTTTGCAATTTCAAGATTATATTTCATATAACTTGATATAATCTATGCTTGACTAACAAAAACAAATATTGTAGAATGAAAACACACCTTTTTCTCATCTTTACAACTACCCCCCTCTGGGCGTGGGATAGGCTGCCAGCTCCCCCCCTGGTTATAGGTGATCATGGAGTGGATACTGTCATCCGCACTCATCTGACTGGCAATATAGACTCCCCGCATAGAGTCCATCCTGTAGAAGTCAGTGGTGTCCCCGTAGTTGGGGTACAAGTGTTTCTCCAGGGAGCGCGAGTAGATCACTCCCTTCCCTCCTGATGTGTACAGTGTACCGTGACCAGTGTCTGCAATCAAAGTGTACATGTGGTATACTAACAACAAAGTGTACATGTGGTATACTTACAACAAAGTGTACATGTGGTATACTTATAACAAAGTGTACATGTGGTATACTAACACCAAAGTGTACATGTGGTATACTAACCACAAAGTGTACATGTATACTAATACTTCTAACAACAAAGTGTACATGTCTTATACTAACAACATAGTGTACATGTTGTATACTAACAACAAAGTGTACATGGGGTATACTAACAACATAGTGTACATCTGGTATACTAACAACAAAGCGTACACGTTGTATACTTACAACAAAGTGTACATGTGGTATACTAACACCAAAGTGTACATGTGGTATACTAACAGCATAGTGTACATGTGGTATACTAACAACACAGTGTACATGTGGTATACTAACAACACAGTGTACATGTGGTATACTAACAACATAGTGTATATGTGGTATACTAACAACAACAACAACAAAGTGTACATGTGGTATACTTACAACATAGTGTACATGTGGTATACTAACAACAAAGTGTACATGTGGTATACTAACAACAAAGTGTACACGTTGTATACTTACAACAAAGTGTACATGTGGTATACTTACAACAAAGTGTACATGTGGTATACTAACAACAAAGTGTACATGTGGTATACTAACAACAAAGTGTACATGTGGTATATCAAATTGTTCTCATTAAATATTATACTGTACTACATATATTTCAATCGCAAACTTTTTTGGCTCAATTGGTAGAAGCTACCAGCCAAATATTATTATATGATTCTATGCTTTTCGGTTCTTAAGAAGAGGTTGTTTGAAGTGTTCCTGTAATCCTGTAAGTAGCTCGAGGTCATTTTCCTTCTCAAACTTTATTGGCTCTATCCCAAGCTGGCTCTATCCCAAGCAGCTACCAGCTGCCAAATCTTCAGAACAAGCAGTTTGAAGTGTCGTTAACCTCTATGACCTTTAAAGTTGGTTGAGGTCATTTTCATTCACATACTTTGATGAGCTCCATCCCAAGAAGCCACAAGCCAAATATTATGATTCTATGCCTTTCGATTATTCATTCTATGTTTTTGACATATTTGACCCATGTGACCTTGAAAGTAGGTCAAGGTCATCTTCATTCGCAAACTTCGTCAACCTCAATCTAAAGAGGATACAGCCAAATATTAAGACTCTATACCTTAATTCATTTCTTCAGAAGAAGTCCTTTGAATTGTTTGACATATTTGACCTCTGTGACCTTGATAGAAGGTCAAGGTAATTTTCACCCTTTGACTGGCTCACACGAATGAAGCTTTCAGCCAAATATCATGACTCTAGGCCTATCCATTATTCAGAAGAAGTCGTTTGATGTGTTTGACATATTTGACACATATGACCTTGAAAGTAGATCAAGGTCATTTTCGTAGATCAAGGTCATTTTCGTTTTCAAACTTTGTCAGGCTCTTGCAAATGAAGCTTTCAGCCAATTATCATGACTCTATGCCTGTCAATTATTCAGAAGAAGTTAATTGAATTGTCAAAAATCCTCCAAATCCTCATAGAATATATAGTTTGTTATTATGCACTTTACAGACATTATATTTAGAGGTTATTCAGGTTAGACGAGGGGACAAATAAAAACACATATGTGAATCAACCTTTACAGTACACCAAGACAGTGGTTTCGGCTCTACTACCCTCTAATACTTAATAATGTCCTATACACAAACCTCCTGGATCATCCACATGCATGAAGACTAGATCCTCTTCCATGTCCATGACCGAGTAAAACTGAAATCAAACAGAAATACAAGGTCAATAGAGACCGATTTTCATCAATTTTACATATTTAAACAATTTTTAAATAACTTACATAAAGATACAGGGGAAGTGTTCTTGATACTGAACTTTTAGAATGTCAGAACAAATCATAGTATAACACATACAAATGTACAAATACTTGAGGAAACAAATTACAATCTTTCCTTTTAAAATGAAAGTGACTTTTTCCTACATTAAAAAGATAGTACTGACTTTATAAAGAGGAGAGCTTGTAAACCAATTATTAACAGTGATAGTGACTTACCATGTCTGAGTCTAGTGTTGGAAGCTTGGCCTCAAACAAATGGTACTGACTTCATAAAGAGGAGAGCTTGTAAAAAAATTTATTACAGTGATAGTGACTTACCATGTCTGAGTCTAGTGTCGGAACCTGTAGAGCTTGTAAATAGCAGTGATAGTGACTTACCATGTCTGAGTCTAGCGTCGGAAGCTGTAGAACTTGCAAATAACAATGATAGTGACTTACCATGTCTGAGTCTAGCGTCGGAAGCTGTAGAACTTGCAAATAACAATGATAGTGACTTACCATGTCTGAGTCTAGTGTCGGAAGCTGTAGAGCTTGTAAATAACATTGATAGTGACTTACCATATCTGAGTCTAGTGTCGGAAGTTGTAGAGCTTGTAAATAGCAGTGATAGTGACTTACCATGTCTGAGTCTAATATCGGCGCTGTTGAGCTTGTAAATAAGAGTGATAGTGACTGACCATGTCTGAGTCTAGTGTCCGAAGCTGTTGAGCCTGTAAATAACAGTGATAGTGACTTACCAAATAACAGTGATAGTGACTTACCATGTCTGAGTCTAGTGTTGGAAGCTGTAGAGCTTGTAAATAGCAGCGATAGTGACTTACCATGTCTGAGGCTAGTGTCGGGAGCTGTAGAGCTTGTAAATAACATTGATAGTGACTTACCATATCTGAGTCTAGTGTCGGAAGCAGTTGAGCTTGGTAATAACAGTGATAGTGACTTACCATATCTGAGTCTAGTGTCGGAAGTTGTAGAGCTTGGAAATAGCAGTGATAGTGACTTACCATGTCTGAGGCTAGTGTCGGGAGCTGTAGAGCTTGTAAATAACATTGATAGTGACTTACCATGTCTGAGGCTAGTGTCGGGAGCTGTAGAGCTTGTAAATAACAGTAATAGTGACTTACCATGTCTGAGTCAAGTGTCGGAAGCTGTAGAGCTTATAAATAACATTGATAGTGACTTACCATGTCTTGAGTCTAGTGTCGGAAGCTGTTGATATTGTAAATAACAGTGATAGTGTCTTACCATGTCTGAGTCTAGTCTCGGAAGCTGTTGCGATTGTAAATAACAGTGATAGTGCCTTACCATGTCTGAGTCTAGTGTCGGACGCTGTTGAGCTTGTAAATAACAGAGATAGTGACTTACCAAATAACAGTGATAGTGACTTACCCTGTCTGAGTCTAGTGTCGGAACCTGTAGAGCTTGTAAATAGCAGCGATAGTGACTTACCATGTCTGAGTCTAGTGTCGGAAGCTGTTGAGCTTGTAAATAAGTGATAGTGACTTACCATGTCTGAGTCTAGTGTCGGAAGCAGTTGAGCTTGTTAATAACAGTGATAGTGACTTACCATGTCTGAGTCTAATATCGGCGCTGTTGAGCTTGTAAATAACAGTGATAGTGACTTTCCATGTCTGAGTCTAGTGTCGGAAGCTGTAGAGCTTGTAAATACCAGTGACAGTGCCATGCTATGTCCGAGTCTAGTGTCGGAAGCTGTAGAGCTTGTAAATGACAGTGATAGTGACTTACCATGTCTGAGTCTAGTGTCCGAAGCTGTAGAACTTGTAAATAACAGTGATAGTGACTTACCATGTCTTGAGTCTAGTGTCGGAAGCTGTAGAGCTTGTAAATAACAGTGATAGAGACTTACCATGTCTGAGTCAAGTGTCGGAAGCTGTAGAACTTGTAAATAACAATGATAGTGCCTTACCATGTCTGAGTCTAGTGTCGGAAGCTGTGGAGCTTGTAAATAACAGTGATAGTGACTTACCATATCTGAGTCTAGTGTCGGAAGCTGTAGAGCTTGTAAATGACAGTGATAGTGACTTACCATGTCTGAGTCTAGTGTCCGAAGCTGTAGAGCTTGTAAATAACAGTGATAGTGACTTACCAAATAACAGTGATAGTGACTTACCATGTCTGAGTCTAATATCGGCGCTGTTGAGCTTGTAAATAACAGTGATAGTGACTTTCCAAATAACAGTGATAGTGACTTACCATGTCTGAGTCTAATATCGGCGCTGTTGAGCTTGTAAATAACAGTGATAGTGACTTACCATGGCTGATTCTAGTGCCGGAAGCTGGAGAGCTTGTAAATAACAGTGATAGTGACTTACCATATCTGAGTCTAGTGTCGGAAGCTGTAGAGCTTGTAAATACCAGTGACAGTGCCATGCTATGTCCGAGTCTAGTGTCGGAAGCTGTAGAGCTTGTAAATAGCAGTGATAGGATAGTGACTTACCATGTCTGAGTCTAGTGTCGGAAGCAGTTGAGCTTGTTAATAACAGTGATAGTGACTCACCATGTCTGAGTCTAGTGTCGGAAGCTGTAGATCTTGTAAATAACAGTGATAGTGACTTACCATGTCTGAGTCTAATATCGGCGCTGTTGAGCTTGTAAATAACAGTGATAGTGACTTACCATGGCTGATTCTAGTGCCGGAAGCTGGAGAGCTTGTAAATAACAGTGATAGTGACTTACCATATCTGAGTCTAGTGTCGGAAGCTGTAGAGCTTGTGAATAACATTGATAGTGACTTACCATATCTGAGTCTAGTGTCGGAAGCTGTAGAGCTTGTAAATAGCAGTGATAGTGACTTACCATGTCTGAGTCTAGTGTCGGAAGCTGGGCCTCAAACCAAGTCGTACCACCATCAGGGGACACCTTCATTAGGCGTGTGTTGGACTGAACAGAAAAGAAACACAATCAATGACATGATAAATAAGTGTTAATTTCTTATATTCTTATTAGAAGATTATGGATAATTTTTTTTTCATAAAAGATCTTCTTGGTTTAAAAAATTCTAGTAAATGAAAACTTGTAAATCAAGTTCATTCTTGATACTGTGTATTAAGTCATTCACCCCCGAAATTTTATACTGAACTATTCCAACCTTTGAATTGGAAGAGTTCAAATGTGCCTCCAGGGGTGGATGAGTTAATTCATGTAATAGAGGAATTTTAAGATTTTATTTCTGGTTAACATTTGTACGAGGAAAAGTTTCTATACTTTTCTGTTAATGCGTTAATTCAACTATGAGAATATGCATAAAATACAGTAGAGTTAAATTGAAATGCAAAAATTACAATACCTGGTACCTCAACATTTTTTTTTAGAACTCTTTAAAAAAGTTTTCGAACCCTCATGATAGCCATTACCAAAATAAACAAACACTCTTCCAACAAAAGTCCAAGCTTACAAACTGTCAACTTTCAAATATTCATAAGTACTCTGAGTATATATAATATAGCTACATAATTCAACACAAGAGAGAAAGTAAGGTAACTGGAAAGTGTCCTTTCTACTTTAAATCACAAAGGGATGATATAGGAACAGCGTCACAGTTCAAAGGTAGGTATTTCTTCCACGGAGAAAAAAGCTTTGTGTTTGAACCATAGGCAAAAAGTTTTTTCTTTGCAAAAGGCAAGGTCATTTAAAGTCAAATGGGGAGAGCATCATGCTTGGCAGTGAATTTGTAAAACTGGTAAACTAGGCAAATAGGCCTGGAAAGACCTCATTTTACTTTTCAAACTCAAACTCAACATATAGGTTCATGTAGCTAGGTTGGATCGGTTGGGGTGAGGGGGGACAGCAAAGTTTAAAGTTGAAGATGGAGTATTTCTAAAGTCAGAAAGCAAGTAGAAGCACCAACAGCCAGTTTCAATGTCACCGTTAAATGTTTTTGGCAAAGTTTAAAATGGAGTCTGTCTATTGCAAAGTCAAAATTTATTTCAGGTAGAGGTTCCACAAATAAATATAATTCATCCAAGTAAGTGTAAGCAGCAACACCAAGTTTGAATGTCACCGTTATAGTTGTTTATTTGACTCAAGGTGAATTCAAACTCAACCGCCACATACAATTATATTAGCCTCCTGGCTTTGTGTTACTGTTGCTATACAGTGGACCTTTCATACCAAAACCCATCAGGTGGTTTTTTTCTGGACAATTAATGGAGATGTAACATTTTTACTTGGTGACATAATACAGTGCATCCAATTTCATACCCAAGGATCATCAAACAGTCGAAGATCAAATTACCAAAGGAAAACAAAACATTTCATGGACATTGATCTAAAGTTACTGAAATAACACTGTACATATATTCAAGAACAAAGACATTGATTGTCAAAATTAATATTTGTATGAGGCACTGAACAAAAGGCAAATTCACTCAAATTTTAACTTTATGATTCTAGATTGTTTTATGATCCATTGACCAGAACCTATGAAAGAAAAAAAAAATCTACACTGCAGTATAAAACCAATGGCCAAGGAATGTTAAACATGACAACCAATTTATGTGTATCTATACCCAATCATCGTCCCAAATTGTCTGCCTCTCCTGCTGTTGCTGCAAATTTTGCAATGAAAATGACACCACATGTCTACATCAACTTTTTCTATTTCTATATATAGCTCATAAAGTCAGATTTAGCCACCTTATTTATCTATATTCATAATTTGCTACAGTAGATTTCTCTTAATATCACTTCCCATTTGTCAGAGAAAAACATGATATTAACAGAAACATGACATAAACAGAATACATATTTTCTGATGTTTTTCAGCCCTCAAAACTTGAAGTAAACTTAGTCAAATGCCTAAGTGATGTGGCTCTACGAAGAAGATTGATATTTTGTAACTAACCTTGTTCTTTACCCTAGTTGAAATATAGATATAAGTAAATAAGTATAGAAATAAATATATTATTTGTATTTCATTTCAGTATGCAGTTACATTTCATATAGTTAGTAGCAAAATGACGATCAGTACAATTGTAATTATGATTGTTTACTGCAGTAGTGATGTAGGCATACAAGTGTTTGGCTGGTATTCTGCATCAAATTCAATTGTAAACATGAGACTTGGTAAATATTTACCTATATCTTGATATATATACTGTTCTTTCGCTAGTAACATCTTTTTATAGGTTAATTTCCTTAGATATTTGCTGCAAGTGTGTAATCGAAGATAGTACACATGTTATAATTAGTTGAAAGAATACATCACACTTGGCATTAGAAAAGTTTACAGATGTTAGACTGTCCTAGCTCCCCCAACCACAGGTGAATATCATGTTAACAAGTATGTAAGTCAACCTATTGTTTAACAGTCAGCCAGGTGTAAAAAATACCCTGTTAGGCCAAGGCATTGTTTACATAATGCGTCCAGGGTGTGACCCCAGGGCATTTATCATGAATTATTACCACCATTTACGTGTATTTTTTTGGTGAAAGTGGCCAAAATAAAGTGATATTAAGAGAAATCGACTTAAAATCAGGTGATAATAAAAGAATTAAATTGCATAGATTATATAGCAGGAAAAACGGTGCATCAAAAAAACATGATAATAACCGAAAAGTGACATTAACAGACGTGATATTAAGTGAAATGTACTGTAATACATGTGCAAATATAAACAGTCACCATACATTAAGATTTTTTTTATTAGAAACATGTTTGGATGAAACCAGTTTTTATTCAAATCACCAAAAATATGTTTTTAACTGATAAGTTATATTGCTGTGTTAACGTCAGTTGAGCCTCATTATTCAGTGGTTTCCCTATATCTAAGACCATAGTTATCCAGCCTGGAATGTTAACTAAAAGATGTTATTAACATTACTTTGCCAAATAATCCTGGGCCCGTATTTATGAAGCAATGGATTTTGTGCTCAAGTCTAATTTCTTGTTCCAGTTATAAATTATTTTTTTAAAAATTGGAGAAAAATTGAAGAAACTTGAAGCCAAATACTGTTTTCAATATTTAAATTTGACTTTTTGATCGTTGACATGATTTAGATGGGTTACAAGAAAGCTGGCTTGACCACAGAATCCATGCTTGAGCATGAGAACGGTTTCATGAATACGGGCCCTGTAATTGGTTTAATACTAGTTTTGTTCAGCATTTCAAATTAAAAAGGTACATTGTTACTTTGTTTTTTTATATGAAATACTTCATTAATCCATAAAGCAATCTGCTTCTGAAATGTCAAGCTGATAGAAATATGAAATAACTGCTCTTTGAATCCAAGTGTTATAAGAAGTTTGAGAACACCAAAGTTCCTACATAGATCCTCACCTGTCCAACCTTTTGAAGTACAGAGGCATACAGGAATTTCCCCTGATGTCCAAACGACATTACGTTCTTCATGATGGGCTTCCAGGTCTTACCAGCATCGGTCGACTTCCTTAATTCATATACCACCTGGTAAACTGTCAACAAAGAAAGACGATACAGTCAAGTAAACTAGACGTGGAAAACATTTTGATAAAAGGTAATCATTTCTTCTATCACTTCATAAGTAGTTTAATTGAAAGAAGATCGTCAATAAGTTTGAAAATATTTCCAGTGTGTAGACTTACAAGCAGCAAAAAATGGATGAGTTCTTTTGGGATCGACTGAAGCATAGATAGTTTCACCCGGCTCAGAAACGTAACCTCCCCTGAACGAAGAAAAAAAGGAACATTTGTTATAAAGTCCTGTCTTGCGTATCGACTATGTGTGTAGCTTAAAATCGTCAGAACTTCAAAATGAGCACATGATAATAAAGTAGTGTTCTACAAAAACAGATTTAATATTTGACAAACTTAAAGAAGTATTGTTCTTCATGACAAAAGTACAAAGAAATTTCAGTTACAATGTGAGGTCATATATTAAAACTGTCTGAAACTATATGTTATGAAAAAAAATCATTGTCATGAGGTTTCTGAAAATGTTATCTACATAAAATGTTTCTGTATCAAAAGTACAATGACTCTGATCTGCGGGATCTGTGGTTATATATTCGACTCACCACTTGAAGGACTCCACATAGTCGGCCACTTTAGACCAGTGGTACCCATTGTCTGTACTAATATACAGGTTCTGTAAATTAGAAATAATAAACATGTGTTAATGTACAGAAATGAACACGATAGTACACAGCCATTCCATGTCACCTATGAAATACTTTTATCTATATTGGCTTCGGTTTAACTAAATGATAAATTAACCAGTAAAGCTTTTGAAAAATTAATCTTTAATATGTTTAATGAAGATTAATACTTGCGATGTTAAATCTTTCTTTATATACTAAAACAATAAGCATAAGTAACAAAATTAAAGGAAAACACCAGTAAAATCATTGTTTGATTTTCCACAACACTTACCGCCATGGATATGTTTTAAATCTCTTTATACATCTTCCACAATATATTACCAAATCTCTTTATAATGCCACTATTTTGTGGTACAAATGGTGATATTCAGTATCAGCTAGCAGGTTTTACTGTACAATTTAACTAGCACAGCACATTCAGTTCTAGTAACATAATGCATTTTTACGAATAAAAGAACTTCTGTTAATTTTGCAGGATTAAAATTTCGCAAACTTCATGAAATTAAAAGCCAGTATCACACTTACCATGACAAATGAATGTGTTTTAAAGTCAATATAATTGTAAGTTTCACTTATCATCATAATGTATTTTACACTGTACATAATCTTAAATCAAATGTCACATAGACCATTGTTTGTATATAATCTGCAATGTATTTAGAAATTATACATATTTAAAGAATCTTGGAACAAAATATATGTAACCTTATACAAAAATATATGCTTTGCTTCAAATAAATGTAAATAATTTTGTGTATAACAGGTAATATTTCGTAAGGAAAAAGAGATAAATTTGATGAAGATAAGTAAACAAATACAGCTACTACATTATGTAAACAGTATCTCAAACGATAAATACACAAGGGATATTTATGTGCTGAACTGGTGCTATAACAATGAGGAACTAGCATTATCTCTACCAGACAAGATACTGTACATGTGTACATACAGGATAGGCTAAGGGTAGTAACAGATACAAACATACAGGTGCTACACACATCATGCTGCAAGCATACACTGTTCTTTGCATGACACCACTTCTTATTTTACTGCAATTTGCTGATTTCAAAATATACACACCATATTGTCTTAACAACTTGTGATATGCCAAGTGGAATGGTGGATTGGCTGTCAAGTTAAGCAGTCAACAATATGGACCACATCCCTTAAGCCTGCAAATCCATATCATGCTAGATAAGCTGGCTCCAACAAAATGCATCATTTCTATACATAACCACAAGAACCGAGCAACTAATTAATTTTGATAGTTATCAACATTCTCTTCTCATACTACACATGTACAGTGTCAGCTCACTAGATACAGTGATGGTGGGTAAATACTGGCCGCACGACACCAACACAGACAACAGACAGTCACCCCGAGTTCATTCTACAGGATATATGTCTAGTACAATTAAATTAATCTACAATCAATTTTTTTATATCAGAACCCGTGAAATCAAATGGAAGGAAAGCCATTTTAGCCATGACATGAAAAAGATGGAAAGCAATTTTTGAAGTACTGTAAAAGCATAATATTTGCATTGGGATTAAATTTTCGTTGTTTTTGTATGGGGACAAATTTGTTGGGATTATATTTCGTGGAATCAATATTTTAAAACTCTGATTTTTTTTTCTGGTAAGCAAGAAGTTTAAATTGACAGGCGTGACGACACAGTGCAGGTAAATACAGCAGAGGTAAGACCGGGCGAGATTTACTCAATCAATGGGTATCGGCCAAATCCGTTACGCTCTATAGTTTATAACTCTTGATTGACAGGCTGTTAATTGTTTGAAGTGTTTATCTCTGTGCCTGTGACGATAATTGCACCTTTAATCATGACTTGTGTCTAAATGTAAACACAACCTGGATTTGTAATTAAATTAATAGTTTATTTAATATTTCCGTTTAGTTTATATTTTGTGTGTATACAATTTTGTTTCGAAGTTATAAGAATATTTTGTTTTTTTATAATACCACAAAATAAATGAAATTAACTCCCTAACGAAACATTATGCTTTTACAGTATGTTACAAGTGGTGAAACAGATATATAGACCAAACTTTAGATATTTGACAGATTTATAATGAGTTAAATCATACACAAATTTATTATATACAGGTTCAGATGTAAAATGTTTAGAAATATCGTTACCCAGGAATGAACTCTTGGGACACATATAACAGTAAATGGTCACAAGACAATAACTGTTCCAGCGTGGCTAGAACACTAATAAACATACCATTAACTGCTTATTCTTTGCCTAAAATGTATCAACAGAGCGATCCTTCAGTGATTACCACACATTCCTTACCAGGTGTATCTCCTCTAAAGGTGCATTACCTGCTAGTTTTTACACTCTGAACACTTGCTGTAAGTTTCATATTTATCTAACTCATATAATACAACTTTAAAAATTCAAAAATACTCAAGGTTTACAAAATATCTTTTTGAAAAAATTAAGTAACAAGAGTTAGATAAATATGATAAACAACTGTCACTAATTGTGGAACTTCTCTCTACTATAATCCATTGTAATGCTTTTTTTTTTATCTAGATCAGAACAGCAACACTCCCTTTCAGCAAGCCTCTCTTTTATCTTCACAGATTTGTATATGACATCACATAATTGTCGACACTCTTTTGTGATGTCATATTTAAAGGTCATGAGGTCAATATACCAGATCATGACATGCATAATGGTTACACACTATAGACTGTTCGAGTGTTATACAATATACACAGGTTAAAATAGAATGAAACGTTAGTATCGGTGCATGTTCTATCAACTAATACATGTTCTATCAACTAATACATGTTCTATCAACTAATACATGTTCCCTCCTCAACTATCCTGTAATACATACATTTGTATTCCATCAACTAATACATATTCAATTTCCATCAACTAATACATGTTCCCTCCTCAACTAACCTGTAATACATACATTTGTTTTCCATCAACTAATACATGTTCCATCAACTATCCTGTAATACATACATTTGTATTCCATCAACTAAAACATGTTCCCTCAACGACCCCGTGATACATATTCCATTAACTAAAACATGTTCCCTCAACTATCCAGTAATACATATTTCATCAACTAATACATGTTCCCTCAACGACCCCGTGATACATATTTCATCAACTTAAACATGTTCCATCAATGACCCTGTGAAACATATTCCNTACATGTTCCCTCAACGACCCCGTGATACATATTCCATCAACTTAAACATGTTCCATCAATGACCCTGTGAAACATATTCCATCAACTAAAACATGTTCGCTCACCGACCCCGTAATTCATATTCCATCAACTTAAACATGTTGCTTAACGACCCCGTGACACATATTCCATCAACTTAAACATGTTCCATCAATGACCCCATAACACATATTTCATTAACTAATACATGTTCCATTCCATTAACTAATATACGTTTCCTAAACTAAGACACGTTCCGTAAACTAATACACGTTCCCTAAATTAAACCATGTTCCATCAACCAGGGGAGATAGATCCAGATAGTCTGAAAGTGGGTTGTATATGTCCTAATGTTATTTAACTTGATTAAAAATTGATGGAATTCTGTAGATCTGTCTCGGCTCAATCACCATTAATTACATATTTCATATACTATGCCATTTCATTTACCTATAAAATTGGTTTAGTTTAAGTCTTTTTATCTTCTACCTTTAACACCTTTTTTTCTTTATGGAGGGGGGGAGAGTCCAGACCTATCCACCCTAACCTAACTCCCTTAGATCTGCCCCTGATCAGCACAATCAGTACATGTTCCCTATTATATTAGAATGTAATATGGAATATTAGAGAAAGTGTTTTTATCCTGCGCACACAACTCTAACAACCCAGGTGGAGTATAAAATGGTCTGGGGTGGGTGTTGCGCTATCTGTGCGTAGCATTCAAGTGAGGTGGCTCTGTAAATGATACCGTTGGAAGCACAGTTCCACTACAAACAGAACACAATACATCTCCAGCACACGCAGGCATACACTGCACAAATAGGGAGATATTAGCCAGGTGGCATAGGACTAGTAGTTAGCGCCTGATAAGGCAGCTCCTGCGAATTCCTCAATATTGTATTGATTAATATATATGCTAATTGTATTGACTGTAAAACATTGTATATCTATGTACTGTAAAGCGCTTTAGAGTGGCTCATGATAGCTAGATAGGGCGCTATATCAAATGTTGTATATTATTATTATTATTATTACAATCCTATGTTATTTACCTTATATATACAATATTGTGTGTGTATTGCATGTGACCTAATCATAATGATAAAATGATAACAGATTTATATCCTTGTATATAAATTGTATGTAAATCATAAAAAAATACTATTTTATACAATATCGTGTGTGTTTTGGATGTGACCTTATCATAAAATTATCAAGGTTTTATCTCCTTATATTGAAATCATAATGTCCAATATCATTGCAATAAGCTTAGCCTATATTGATTATAACTTAATAAGTTGGACTTCACACATATTTAACAAATACTTTCTATATGTTATCACTGAGTAGTTAGCTACTGATGTCACCCTCCACTTGTAACTATTATACAAAAAATCAATGGAGCAATATGATGCTATTAATAGGTCACACCAGCTGTTTCCTTCACCTAACCAACAAGTTACTGTGTAATCACACATGGTTCTGAGAGACTATTGAAACAGATGCTTGCATATTGACTTGAATCAATATCAGCATGTCTTGAAATAAAAGAATTATTCACAATCTAAACAAAGTACTAAAAGTAGCTTGGTGCTGTATTTGAACAAAAGGACGAACACTTTGTCTACATGTTTAATAAAATACGTTAAGGATATCATTGTAAAACCTCATATTTTTTTTTATATTTTGTATTTGAATCAAAAAAATAATTCAATTGATTCGATACAGGAAAATACATCATTAACAAACGTGAGTTACTGTTTACAAATGTACTCGGCTAACACTAATCATCTATGTTTAGTCCTGAATCAGGTGAATACAAATTAAACAGTACTGGTAATGCATTACGAGTATTTTATTGGCTGTACATCTGTCACTGACAGACATATATAGGTACATGTATGTTTAAGTGACTTCCTTATTTTGACAAAAATTTTCTCAAATACAATACAGTGTATAGATTAATTCTCGGGGTATAGTGGGTAAAGGTATTATTTTTTCACATATATTTATCATACAACACTGAAGTAAAACATTAATAATTTTCAGAGTCAGCGAAAAGGAGGTTTCACCACTAGAATTATTTCACTTTAAAGGTGCATTTAATTCAGCTAGATCACTCTACATATTAAATGACTGTGTTTGAAGTCAACTTATATTAAGACATTAGAGTTTAAAGGAATTCTTTTTCCTCATTGAGATAATACTTAAAACATAAATACAAAACTACCTGATAATGTTACTGTGCTTGCAATTGCAAAATTAAGCCCCAATGAATTCAAATGAATAATTTTGAAAAACGGAACTTGTTTTAGATTGGATCAAGTACGTATGTTTGAAATAATATAGCACCAAAAGATCAGACTGTTGCCCGGGGCAAGGCGGAAGGAAAAATGTACTATATGTAGGTCTAAAATAAACTAGTCCACACTTTTTGTTTTACATTACTTTTGTAAAACGTATCATTTATAGAAATATCATTTTAAATAAATGCCGATAGTAATTGTACCTAACAAATACAGTACCTGTATGATATCTTCAACAAAATCAATCAGATTTCAGGCATAGCATGTTTGCCACTAGCGGTCTATGGTCAACAAAGCAACAATTAATTACTTTAGAATCCCAATCAGTTAGAACTACAGTGGCTGTAGACTGTTTTGTTGAGGTATTACAGTAAGAGTTATATGAACCACTGTAACAGGTATATATGTATAAGAACCAACCCACCACTGCTGTGTGAGTTTTACTGACAACAGACAATTGTCATTCTCAATCAACTTTGATCAAAACTGCTTCCTTTACTCCATACAATGTTTTGCATCTGATATATGCAATGTACATAAAATAATAATACTTATATCAAAGAAAATTTCCAATTCAAATATGCCTATCACCATTAGAATAAAAATATGTACATGATGATCCTTGTTATAACATGCTCTATAAATTCCTAAACAAGAATCGTAAACCCATGCTATACTACCTGTGTCAGAACTTACATTTGTTCCGTAAATCACTTCCTTGACAATGAGGTAGTTATCATACGCTTTCTGGGAGTGAAATGTGATTTCACCACTGAGGAGGAAGGGCAGTGTGACGGTTTTGAAGTTCTCACCTCCGTCCTCTGTGATGTACAATAGCGAGGAGTTGCTGAGGTGGTCACCAACCAGGTAAAGCTGAAACAGTGAAGGACAGGATATTTAAGTCACAGTGTGCTCCCAAAACTAGAATTTTTCGAAGATGAATATTGCAGACAAAACTAGAATTTTGTTTTTGTGAACAAAAACGTATGTCTCCCCTTATTAGCCAATAGAAAACTCTGGTATATTAACAAAGGGCCATAGCGCTTTATATAGTGGGGCACGAGACCTGAATTTAAAATTTGACACTCCTACCTCCCAAGATACATTAAAACTTTAGCAAGTTTGGTCAACGTAGGTGAAACTAGAACCCTGACAGGTCAGTAAGGGCCCCGTCTTGTGGCAATATATCCCCCATAATCATCAAGACAAACTAGAACACTGACAGGTCAGTAAAGGCCCCGTCTTGTGGAACTAGAACACTGACAGGTCAGTAAGGGCCCCGTCTTGTGGAAATATATCCCCCATAATTATCAAGACAAACTAGAACACTTACAGGTCAGTAAGGGCCCCGTGTTGTGGCAATGTATCCCCCATAATCATCAAGACAAACTAGAACACTTACAGGTCAGTAAGGGCCCCGTCTTGCTGCAATATATCCCCCATAATCATCAAAGACAAACTAGATCACTGACAGGTCAGTAAGGGCCCCGTCTTGTGGCAATATATCCCCGATAATCATCAAGAAGCAATGCAATCTGCCCATATAGCTGAGCTTGAAGTTTGACATTTTGACTTCAAAAAAATTGCATGGAAGCAAAATACACATTTTACATGTACTATGATGTGAGTCTTGTTTCCTTCCACTTCCATATTTGCTGGGCTAACAGAAATGTAAATACCGGTGCAATACTCATTTGTTAGCTTTGATTTGTTTTATTTCACCTTAAATACCCCATCAAGAGCCAGGGTCAAAGTAAGAGATCCATTTTGTCTTTGACCTTTGGACCCAAATGACCTTGACCTTTAACCCAGAGACCCTGATCTTTGGTCAGTTGACTCATTCTTCAGCTTTGCTTCAAAATATCATAAAAAAATGTTCATCATTGAAAAATACAAAACTTGACCTTGACCTTGAACTTTTGGAACACGTAATCTTGACCTTTGGTCAGTTGACTCCTTGTTAAGTTCTGAACAACTTTGCTTCATAATAACATACAAAAAATGTTCATTAGTAAAAAGATACAATATCTGAACTTGAAATTGACCTAGTGACCTTGACCTTAAGTCAGTTGACTCCATTTTAAATTCCAACCAACTTTGCTTCATAATGTCATAACAAAATGTTAATTAGTGAAAAGATACCAAATTTGACCTTGACCTTTGATCAAATGACTCCTTATTTAATTCTGACCAACATTGCTTCAAAGTATCATATCAAAATGTTCATCATTGAGACTTGAAATGTTCGTAAACTGAAGATCCTTTGAAAATTTGGGGCTATGTTTAAATTTAAATCTCTGGAACACATAAAGTGTACAAGTGAAGTTGCATTCTATTGTTTGATGCTTTGATTCAAATAGACAATCAACTACACAACTGACGAGATATTACCTTTTTAGCATTGTGTGGATTCCTCTGTAGCCCATTGTGCTTCCTCACTTTAGCGTTGTCTAACTTTTCCACCTTTTTAAATGTTTTGCCATAATCAATGCTAAAATAGATAACAACCATTTTTAATGTTAAAACATGTAAACAATGGTAGCTTATTTATAGCCTTATTACAACTTCTTATGTGTACCTAGCTTAAAACAAATATTGCATTTAACCTGAAGACACATTTGAACTCTTCCAATTCAAAGGCTGGAATAGTTCATTATAAAATTTCGGGGGTGAACTATTAAAATGTTGATTTACCGGGGTATTTTCTATAGCATTGTCACTACAATTAAACTTTTCCTGTGCATATCATATAATCACACACTAATATATTCATTGTTGCTGATCATTTTTATTTACAGGACACATACCTTTTATAGACGTTCGAGGACTCTGTAAGGCCACTTGGACTCAACTTTGAGGTAACCACCATTATACCCTGTACAAAAGATCAAACACTAGCATACACTACATTTAAATTATTCAAAATACACCTAGTATGGCAGCTGAGCATTACATTGAAATAGACTGCAAGACAAGTTCATATTTGTCAATTAATCATTCTGTACTAGATCGCTAAGTTTTTAAGGCCAAACTTCTACAGTGCTGCACCTGGATCAATTTCCTGCGGCTGTTTTTTATTGTATATATAGTTTACTTATTTTGGTATTATAATTTCCACAATGGCAGATACTGCATAGAAATTAAGGATTATGTTCAAACAAATGTAGACAGAACCAGGTGTAGTTTAATGTTGACAAACGCGGTCACTTGGTCTCGCACCTGTTACAATCACAGTACCATTCTAGTATAAGATACAGTTTACATATATAACTCCATGTGACCGACTTCTTATATGAGAAAAGACAAAAGCATACATGCATTTGTGACTTACCCCTTGTTCTCCAGCCCATGCTAATGCCATGCTACTGCTTGAATCTGTATCAAAAACTTTCTGAAACAATAAAAAATAATCACAATGAAATCAAAACATACACAGAATGTGCCAAGGTTCCCAACTTACTCTTGCTTATAATACATGTACACTACATACAGGTCTGATTTAGATACAGTTCCCCCCTGCAGTTAAACCTGTATATATATTTATGCCAAGGCTCCCCGATTTCCTCAAAGTACACGACTTGAAGCGGATTTATGTAAGTGCATCTCACTAATGATACAGGTCTAATTTAAATGAAAGTCCCCCCCACCACCACCACCACATCAGAAATGATTCATTATTTGGTCGTGTTTAGTTACCAGTAATTATATTTCGATGTATTTCTAATTGAAAATTTTAATTTACCTGGTAATAATTATTCTTTTGGCACAAGCATTACAGTCAGAGTCCATTTTTGCACTTCTATGCTCATTAATTTAACACATCCAAAAGGGTTGTTGAAATGAAAGTTTTGATGCGCAATTCCGACTACACAACAATGGATGGTTTCAAGAGCCATAGGCTATTTTCATTGACATCAGGTAGTGATATATACAGAATTCTGTAATATCAACAATATTTCCTATTGGCCTAAAACGACACACTGCTTTACAAATGTAATTACCTTTGGCCTGTCATAGTGTTGCATCCTGTTGTATTTAGTGTTTATTTCATGTTTAGGCTTTAATATTGATTATTTTGATGTGATAAAAATTGTATATTTTATCCTTAAGTTTTGTTTAAGTGAGTTACCTATTCCGTTAGTGTCGCTGTATCACGTGACCCGTACTTTCGTTTTCTGGATACTTGTTATTAGGGCCCGTAGTATGCACATTGTATAAGTATTTGATTGTGTAACACCTGTGATGTCAAGTGTAGCTTTTGTGACCGGACTGACCACTTTGGACATACATGCTCACTGCATTGCTTCCTTTCTTTCACGCTTTTCTCTCTCTACTTCTTCACTTGGGCACTTTACTTAGGTGTCAGACCTACATGTATGCAATTGTACATGTATGCTGGTATTGGAAAGCCTGAAGTATTTCTGTAAAAGATGTGCATTGATTAGCTTGTCTAACAAGCGTGTTCGATAAACAATATGTCTATTATGTGTCTGTATTTTACAATTAGTGTTTTTATATCATTTTAGGAATTTATCAATAATGCAATTAAAAACAAGAACATCAAAGTGATTGTCAATTGATTTGTGTAGGAAAGAACCCCAACTCCACATAGGACTAAAGCATGTCCTGGTTTGTATATATACTGTACAATAAAACAGAAAGCGAAGGCAAGTTTGATGTAACAGTCTAGATAAAAATAAAACAAATATACATATACTTGATATAACGTCAAACTCCTGTAGTCTGTCACACATGTAGACTTGTCCTAAATTATATGTAATCTTATGTAACAGGAAAGAGTATAGTGTGCTGCCACCAGGGATCGAACACTCAATCTCCAGGTTCCCTCTTGCTCGAAGCTTGAAGGCGACCTTAATCATATGTACAATTAAAACCTGCCACACTACTCCCCCCTTTTTTTTAAATGTGTTAAATATAATATAAACTTTATTTATTTTACAACAGTTATGAAACAAGTTATTTCAACTTATATTAATCACTCTTGTTGGCCCGGGTGTTAGCGCATTAGGGGGTCTTATTGTGGGAGGAAACCAGAGTACCTGGAGAAAACCCACCTGGTCGGGCAGGTGACCCCAACCTTTTCATGTCCGATCTGGGAATCAAACCCTGGCCACCTTGGTGAAAGGCAAGTGCGCTATCTACTGCACCACCCGACCACCAACAGGTGCTTAAATGTGTTCGCCCTCAAACACCACAACCCAGGTTCTACTAACTCCCTGTCACCACAGGGAGGGCCATAGTACTAATATTAATACCCGGCCACCTCTGCCCCTGCCGGGCATTAAATCGATCCCATGCCTTGTAATGGCGCAAGCCCGGTGTGAATCACACCGGGGTGATTTTAGAATTAATTGACAGCACATTGGTCAACATTCATAAATAAGGTTGTAGTATGAACTATTTCTGTTGATATCCTGCACAACTTAAAGTTAAACTCTGCCTAAAATGTCGTTAAATTATCAAGTAAACGTAGCAAGCGCAATAGAAATCTGAATTGACCGCCATGTTGGAAAGTTCGTCTCTCTTCCGATATAGGTCAGACGTCCAAATATGGGTGTCATGACCCAATATGGAAATTGTACACGTAGTAAACATGGCAGCATCAGTAGTGATTCTATATTAGGCCATGCAGGCCATATAAAGAAAGGATAATTGAGATAACATCACGCGTGATCTGTCATGGCGGTCGTTTCTATTTTTTTTCCAAATACAGACTTTGTAAATTTCGTAAAAGAGTTTTTGCATGGGTAAGGATTCGTTTTTTCAACAATTATGCAATATTTTGATAACATTATATGTGAATTATATGCAATCTTACAGATTAACACTTTTGATTTTGCTCCATTAGTTGGCATAGGACCACTTCGTAGCTCTGACGGCGCAATATATAAAAAAAATATCTTGTCGTCAGAAAGCTACGTTAACGCAGCTAGGAGAGCCACTGACACCATTTGTAACAGGAAAGAGAATAGTGTACATGTGCTTCCAACCCTCGATCTCCAGGTTCCTAGTCGGTCGTTCTATTACTGAGCCAAAGAGAAATTCCCTCTAGCTTGAAGCTAGAAGGCGACCTTAATCCTATGTACAATTAAAACCTGCCACACTTATAAGCTTTTCTTTGTTATAAGCAGGAAGCAGTGGCAAGTTTAACTTGGTACATTTCTTCCCTGTTCTCTTGTTGACCGACTTCAAGAACATTATCATGGAACTTGTGATTAAATTACTAAATGAATAAATCTACAGAAGTTCCACAGCTATCAATGGGCAAACAAGATCAAATATCAACACAGTATCGCCAGTATTATGGTTGTGTAAGCTCATATCTAAAATGAAAGTAATGTAAGTGTGTAGTGTGGATTCAGTATGGTTAAATCAATCGATAACAGCAAGTCATTTATGTGGATTAACGGTATACTGTATTATTTTGTCAATTTAAACGAAAAACATTAAGTTATTTACTCAAAAACGTATTTACTTTTTCTTCCCATGGAACACTTTTTGACAGGATATCTTGCAGAAAATTGTTTTCTTGTTCAGTGCATTTCGCATCGATACTTCGTCTGTTCCTTTCCGACGATCTTCTAAACCTTGACAATGAATCTTCTATTTTCGAATCATCACTCATTTCAAATTTATGCACATTAGGAGTTCCTTCGACAACAAGAAGGTACACAATTACCAAATGACAACATACAGTTGACATTTTGATCGCCATGTTGGTGATGTTGTTTCACGTGAGGTCCCAGCTGCGCCACCTATCAACAAAGTATCGGATTAAGAGTTATCTGCCCTTAGACTATATATGAAAATTGTTAGCTTTCGAGACAAAAAAAACACATTTTTATTATTATACTGTGTCAAACATTTTATAGTTTTTGAGACTTCATATTTAATAAGTACTTTTTGTATTCATATAATTTTTATTATGTTCTTCTTCTTGATAATGACAATTAAGTTTCAAAATTGAAGTTTTAATGTCATAATGTTGGGAAAAAGGTTATGGTAAAGATTTTTTGATTTTTTGTTATTTCAAAGGTTAAACAATGTGCACAAATTAATTATTGATAACAAATGTTCAATTAATATTTTATTTTTGTATTCAATAACTATAAATTCAATAATAAATAATAATAATATATAATTATTTTAAAAATTTGTCAATATATAATTATGAGTATATGTAGAATATTATTCAAAAGTGCAATTACATATTTGAAATGCCATATTTTTAACTGATAAGTTCATACTTTGAATATACTCGGATGGATTATGTAATATTTTCAAACATCAATAAAACATGCATGCTTGAAATTAACAAGATTGTGTTCATCTGTAAATGCTATGTCTGCACATACATGTATATAACAAATGTATGGTGATCTCAACCATGTCTAAGTTATGACCAAGGACAAAGTCCTAAGGGGTAAGGCAAACCACAGAGTCAATTTTGATAGCGTGACTGTGTTTGTGTTTTCATGCCCAGAAATTGTAGATAAGATTATGCAGTTGGCATTTTAACTATTTTGATGTTAGTACAAAGGGACAAAGTCCCCAGGGATGGGGAAAGACCACGGCCAATTCCTGGTAGCATTTGTGTATTTGTCTCTTTATGCTTAACAATTGCATATATGATTAAAGAGTGGGGATCAAAACTAATTTCATGTTGTGACCCTGAGACAAGTCCAATGGGCTGGGGCCAATACTAGCTGCATAACTGTGCTTGTGCCTTCATGCCCAACCAGCAGGAAAACATTTCTAAACATTTTCTTCAGGTTAGTAAGTATGGATTATGAGGACTTTTTACACAACCAATAACATTTTCTATGTAATGTTTCAATGACTAGTACGATATGTTTACCGTCACAAAGGTGTAAAATGTGCACGAGTTGTCCATTAAATCGATGTTGATTTCGGCTACGCTGGAAACGTATGTATAACATGACCAATTGTTAACAAAGTGTAGCTGAATTGAGTCATTTTGGTACATATATAACAACTATTGTACAATCGTTTCCAGTGTAGCCAAAATCGACATCGATTTTGTGGACAACTCGTACACATTTTACACCTTTGTGTACATACGCTCCACTGGTCATTTGTCTGATGAAGGTGACAGTGTACACATCGTACTAGTCATCCAAACGTCACATAGAAAATTTTATTGGTTGTGTAAAAAGAACTTCTCATAATAAAGCAGGGAAATATTTAAAGTGTGGGGATCTAAAAAATAAAATCCCAGAATTTTCTCATTATATTTTGGCTCTGTAACAAAGTCCCTTAGTTGATAAGCTCCTTTATTTATACATTTCCTTAGCCCCAAAAATCTGAAGGTTGCTTCCACTCAAATATGGTCGATAGCCATCACACAGTTCCAGTTTCTTAATATAATTAAATTAACCCATTTTGGCCCCACCATTTTTCCCCTAGAGGCTTAGCCCATCCATTTGTACAATTTCTAGTATCCACTACCGGAGGATGCTACAGTAAGGTTGATAATACAAGAGGCCCAAGAGGGCCTGTATCGCTCACCTGAATATTTAAGCAGTCATAGCAAAATATTCTCATTAAATATTATATTGCACTAAAAATATTTCCCTTGCAAACTTTGTTGGCTCCATCTGTTGAAACTACCAGCAAAATATTATTATAAGATTCTATGCTTTTTGATTCTTCTTCAGAAGTTGCTTGACATATTTTCCCCTGTGATCTTGTAAGTAGGTCAATGTCATTTTCCTTCTCAAATTGGTTAGCTCTATTCCAAAAAGCTACCAGCCAAATCTTATGAATCCGTTCCTTTTAGTTCTCAAGAACAAATCCATTAAAATGTCGTTGACCTCTGTGACCTCTAAAGTAGATTGAGGTCATTTTCATTTCCAAACTTTTGTGAGCTCTATCCCAGGAAGTCACCAGCCAAATATTATAATTTTATGCCTTTTAATTCTTCAGAAGAAGCTGTTTGAACTGTTTGACATATTTGAACGCTGTGACCTTGAAAGTAGGTCAAGGTCATTTTCATTCGCAAACTTTGTTTGGCTCTTTCCCAGGAAGCCACCTGCCAAATATTAAGATTTTATAACTACCAGTTCTTCAGAAGAAGTCGTTTAAAGTGTTTGACATATCTGCCTCATGTGACCTTAAAAGAAGGTCAAGGTCATTTTCATTCTCAAACTTTGTTCGGCTCTTTCCTAGGAAGCTACAAGCCAAATATAGAGATTCTATACCTTTCAGTTCTTCAGAAGAAGTCGTTTGAAGTGTCTGACACATTTGACTCCTGTGACCTTGAAAGAAGGTCAAGGTCATTTTCATTCTCAAACTTTGTCAGGCTCTATCCAAGGAAGCTATCAATCAAAAATAAAGATTATATACCTTTCAGTTCTTCAGGAGAAGTCATTTTAAGCTTTTGACATATATGACCCCTGTGACCTTGAAAGTAGGTCAAACTAGTTTTCATTCTCAAACTTTGTTGGGCTCTATCCGTAGGAAGCCACCAGCCAAATATAAGATTATATACCTTTTAATTCTTCAGAAGAAGTCGTTAGAAGTTTTTGACATATTTGACCCCTGTGACCTTGAAAGTAGGTCAAACTAATTTTCATTCTCAAACTTTGTTGGTCTCTATCCCAGGAAGCCACCAGCCAAATATGAAGATTCTATACCTTTCAGTTCTTCAGAAGAAGTCGTTTGAAGTGTTTGACACATTTGACCCCTGTGACCTTGAAAGTAGGTCAAGGTAATTTTCATTCTCAAACTTTGTTGGGCTCTATCCCAGGAAGCCATCAGCCAAATATGAAGATTATATACCTTTTAGTTGTTCAGAAGAAGTCGTTTGAAGTTTTTGACATATTTGACCCCTGTGACCTTGAAAACAGGTATAGGTCATTTTCGTTCTCACACTTTGTAGGGCTCCTACCAACAAAGCTTTCAGCCAAATATCATGACTTTAGGCCTGTCCGTTCTTCAGAAGAAGTTGTTTAAAGGAAAAGTTGACGGACGAGGACGGACGGACGGACGACGGATGCCGCGCCACGGCATAAGCTCACTTGGCACTTCGTGCCAGGTGAGCTAATAACCATCAAATAATTCCAAAGAAGATTTTTCAAAGCAAAATGACCCAATATTCTATTTTTGACCCTGCCCCTCAGCAACCGGGGGATCAACCCCTCCGCTGCACAATTTGAATTCTCACCACCAGAATTTGGTTTCATATTCATGCAATGGTTCCAGAAGTGTACCCATTTCTGGCTCTGCACTCACAGCCCATGGAGGGAAGTGGTTGGTTGGATGGATCAGTCCCTTCATTTGTACAATTTTGAATTCCCACCACTTGAAGATGCCTCTCACCCAAATGCCCACATCCATCACCCATCATAGGTGTAGAGAAGTAGCTTATCATAACTTGGCCAAATAAGCGACCATTTTCTGCCCCTCAGTCCTTCAGCCCTGCCATTTGTTCAATTTTTAACCCCCAATACTTGAGAATGTTTCCAATCAAAATCAGGTGAAAATCTGCTTAGCGGTTCAGAAAAAAGTCATTGGAAGGAGTTACTGTTGGACGTCCAACAAGACATCCCACCATGGCACACGCTCTGCTGGAATTCCTACTTTTTGGTCGACATGTTGCCTACATCATACTGGTGTTGTAGATTCCATTTACTTCCAAGACAGAAATTTACGTCTACCAGAAAATAAAATGGTATACAATAGCACATTAATTAAATAGAAAACAAGTCTCATTCCTTCTTGTAATGTGTAAATTTATTATAATTGCAATATTGACATGTGGCACTGTTTCAGCACAGCTTTCTCCTTTCACTCATAGCCATACACACATCCCTTCAAAACTGTCATATCACACAGCTTCAATTCAACACTGAAACCATGTTTATTTAGTCCATTAAAATAACTACCAGGTAAGCCTTTCATGGAGTGCTTTATCAGCGCCCTTGTAATATTGACATTGGGATTACCATGCTTGACCTTGACATTTATACTTCAGCATAACCTTAACAAGGATATAAGTTTACATCGATAATCATACCACGATATATGTATTATCTTAAGACATGAACTAAAGTTTGACTATGACCTTGACAGGCATACAGTATGACCTTGACATGTAAACTACAACTTGACGTTTATACCACAGTTTGGCCTTGACATCTATACTACAGAGTGATCTTGACATGTATACTAGTTTCACCTTGACATTTACATTATAGTATGCCTGATAAGGACAATCATATTACAGTATGACCTTGTCAAGTATATGTCGTGCTACAGCAAGTCTGCAAGAACCTTAAATCATAATAGTCATACATTTATCCACCAATAAGCCCATGTCTGGTATTAATCCCATCCAAATCCGATTGCAGTTTATCAGAAATGCAAAATAATCGATTTCATTGTCCCGTTATGAGCCCAGCACCCTACTCAAATTGAGTGAGAAATTGCGTGTTCTATTGGGTTTTATTGCAGGATATATACATTAGGATTTTTACATTTCGATCTGTAGTAAATATGATCACATATGTTCAGATATAAATCATACAACTTCATCTTAAGACGACTATGATTAAATAAATTGAAGTATTGACTTAATGCTCAAACACTTCTGATCCCATTCCTGACCAGACTTATGATAAAATGTTCACTCCTGGACACCTCCACACTGCCTGGTCTACTGTTCTGCTACATAATTCAGTTAAATGATCGCAGAATATTTTCTTACTTACTTTGAATAATGCTGAATACAATTTTCACTGTCAATGTTATAAGTTACTGTTATTTATAACAATGATTTCAATTTCAGTTCGAAGACGAAGCCTATTTCCATCGTGTTCAGACGGTTAACAATACACTTTCCAATTTTCAGTTAAATGACTAAGTTCGTTTTCAATGTGTTCAGATGGTTAACAGGTGAAGTCAATTTTTCCATTGTGTTCAGATGGTAAACAGGTGAAGTCCATTTTCCATTGTGTTCAGATGGTATACAGGTGAAGTCCATTTTCCATTGTGTTCAGATGGTAAACAGGTGAAGTCCATTTTCCATTGTGTTCAGATGGTAAACAGGTGAAGTCCATTTTCCATTGTGTTCAGATGGTAAACAGGTGAGGCCATTTTCCATTCCTAATTTGATGTTTTCTGTTTAAGTTTGATGACCACAGCACCGTTCCTCGCCTCTTTGATCCGCCACCATCTCCCTAATCTGTGTTCCTGCCCAATACCTGCCACTAACATGTCTCCATCTTTGGAAAATTTTAACGAGTTGACAAAGCCATTCTGTAAAATAGATTAAACAGTTTTTGTTAATCAAATGATTGTAAAGGATCCGATCATATAAAAAGTTATTACAACTTATAACAAACTAGAAAATGTCTGTAAGACATAAATTCCCCCGCTCATGGATGGGACGGGATGGGAAGGGACGGACAAGGGCAACATGATATGCCGGGTATTATATGGCAGGGGCATAATAAATATATAAATATATATCAATATGGGTGTCATTAACATGTTGATTTTTTGTTTTATTTTTATTCATGTCATTATATTTAAGCTGACCTGTTAGATCATCATAATCATAGTCATGAATAATTTCATATTTCACCCTATACATACTGCAATTCAAAGGAAGACAAGTTCATCCCCCATATACTAAAACTGTTAGCTTTAATATCATTTTTATATCAACATGACAGAAGATCACTTAAAAAAATATAAATTGCACCTTACAAATTCTCAAGTATTGAAATAGCTACTAACCACGGGTACTGTAAACAGTGGTGTTAAGGACTTCATATCCTGTCCTGCCTTCCAGAGCCTAATACAGCCATCTTTGGAACCTGCTAACACACAAAAGTCATTATATATATATGTACCTGAACCTCCTAACACACAAAGTCATTACATATAACATCTTTGGAACCTGCTAACACACAACGTCATTATATATACCTGTAATCAGTGGTTACACCTGCTAACACACAAAGTCATTATATATACCTCTAATCAGTGGTTACAGCTGCTAGCACACAAAGTCATTATATATACATGTACCTGAACCTCCTAGCACACAAAGTCATTATATATACATGTACCTGAACCTCCTAGCACACAAAGTCATTATATATACCTGAAATCAGTGGTTACAGCTGCTAACACACAGTCATTATATATACCTGTAATCAGTAGTTACAGCTGCTAACACACAAAGTCATTATATATACCTGTAATCAGTGGTTACAGCTGCTAACACACAAAGTCATTATATATACCTGAAATCAGTGGTTACAGCTGCTACACACAGTCATTATATATACCTGTAATCAGTAGTTACAGCTGCTAACACACAAAGTAATTATATATTCCTGTAATCAGTGGTTACAGCTGCTAACACACAAAGTCATTATATATACCTGAAATCAGTGGTTACAGCTGCTAACACACAAAGTCATTATATATACCTGTAATCAGTGGTTACAGCTGCTAACACACAAAGTCATTATATATACCTGTAATCAGTAGTTACAGCTGCTAACACACAAAGTCATTATATATACCTGTAATCAGTGGTTACAGCTGCTACACACAAAGTCATTATATATACCTGTAATCAGTGGTTACAGCTGCTAACACACAAAGTCATTATATATACCTGTAATCAGTGGTTACAGCTGCTAACACACAAAGTCATTATATATACCTGTAATCAGTGGTTACAGCTGCTAACACACAAAGTCATTATATATACCTGTAATCAGTAGTTACAGCTGCTAACACACAAAGTCATTATATATACCTGTAATCAGTGGTTACAGCTGCTACACACAAAGTCATTATATATACCTGTAATCAGTGGTTACAGCTGCTAACACACAAAGTCATTATATATACCTGTAATCAGTGGTTACAGCTGCTAACACACAAAGTCATTATATATACCTGTAATCAGTGGTTACAGCTGCTAACACACAAAGTCATTATATATACCTGTAATCAGTGGTTACAGCTGCTAACACACAAAGTCATTATATATACCTGTAATCAGTGGTTACAGCTGCTAACACACAAAGTCATTATATATACCTGTAATCAGTGGTTACAGCTGCTAACACACAAAGTCATTATATATACCTGTAATCAGTGGTTACAGCTGCTAACACACAAAGTCATTATATATACCTGTAATCAGTGGTTACAGCTGCTAACACACAAAGTCATTATATATACCTGAAATCAGTGGTTACAGCTGCTACACACAAAGTCATTATATATACCTGTAATCAGTAGTTACAGCTGCTAACACACAGTCATTATATATACCTGTAATCAGTGGTTACAGCTGCTAACACACAAAGTCATTATATATACCTGTAATCAGTGGTTACAGCTGCTACACACAAAGTCATTATATATACCTGTAATCAGTGGTTACAGCTGCTAACACACAAAGTCATTATATATACCTGTAATCAGTGGTTACAGCTGCTAACACACAAAGTCATTATATATACCTGANGTGGAGATCACAATAATGTGCCTCCCAGCCACTATATGTTCTTAAACTCTGGAATAGTGCTCAGCCATTAATATAGCAGGGCTCAATCATTACATCCACCAGTCAACAAGTCCATCTTTAATTATACAGAATGCAAATCACTATATTGAATTACCGAGGAAAATCTTTGTTTTTAAATGAAGAACATGTGAGCTTGTATAGCTACAACTGCAGCCAGTGTTTATTTGAATAAAGTTTATTTCAAAGTAAATTAAGTTTTTTTTTGCAAATATCATGTTGTAAGGCTATATCTCAACTGAATTTCACTGTGACTAAGTAAAATCCAAGTTTCACAATTCAGGACCTCAGATTCCAGCTGAAGTGGCTAGCTTTGAGAAACAACTGGAATACTAAATGTACTAGGTAAAAAAAAATCATTCTATCCACTGAACACTAGCCAGACAATGGGATTAGTGGTGACTGGATTAACAAGACTCTACATTTTTGAAGCAAGTGCTTTAAAAGTGTCTCCATATACCCTACAAAGCAAAAATTTCTACACTTCCACTCAATTTTAAGAAATTTCCATTTGTACCTGATTTATCGAGACAATAATATACATTAAAGGTTCTATTACAATTGTTGAAACATTGCTTATTAGTCGTTCAGTTTAGATCTTTGCCACATTAAACAGTATATGATGTCAAGCTATATCCTAGCTACAAGAAAATAATGTCCATTTCTCTCTATTAAAAGTACATGTAACAACTTTTTTTGAACATCTAATCCGGGTAATAGAACCAAAACATTTGCTATGTTACCCGATGCTATGAGGTCTGTGTGCTGTAGGGAGGTAAGTGCTGTGATCCAGTTCTCTGAGGAAGTCACTGGGTTGTGTCTGTTCTCATTAACGTCTGTATCCGGTCTACCATGGGCATTACGAACCATTACTAGGGGCTTCTTTTTGGTCACCACCCACAAAGAAATAGAGCTAAAAATAGAAATAAAAGTATAACCTGGATATTTTGTTTATGAACTTGTCCTTTGAAACAAAAGATGCTTAGATGAAAGAGTTAAACCTTTCACCACTGTAAACTATAATCGACTCAACCAGACAAATGTATGGTCGAGTTTACTAAAGTTACCTAAGGGTAAAAGGGTTCATCATGTTCTGATATCATTATCTTTTTTGAGAACATATTTATGTAATCTTTATACATGTACATTGTTTTTATATAATGAATTTAAACCTGATATAATGCCCCATTTCATTTAACATCAAGCTTAATTACTGCTGACAAAATTCAAGGTCCCTTTTTCTTTTTTTCTTAGGAACTACTTTATATGCCTCCCATTGTCCATCACTAAACCCCTTTAATGCAACACATTAGACAAATGTTGTTAACAAAGTCTGACTTTGGATTCTCTGTGACAAATTTTACTGGACATTGTACGTAGTTCGAGGTTTTATAGGACAAACAGTGGACATCACACACAATGACACAGGAATTATATATCATCATCACTAGACAAAATGTAGGGTTATATATTACTACAAAACTTACTTATCCTCATCATCACTAGACAAAATGTAGGGTTATATAATACTACCAAACTTACTTATCATCATCATCATCACTAGACAAACAGTAGGGTTATATAATACTACAAAACTTACTTATCATCAGCCCCGGATACAAAGTTAGATTCATTGATTAAGGCAACACAATCAATAGATCCCCTGGAACAAAAATTGAAACATTGTTACATCTCACATCACTCATATTCAAAAAGAAATAAAAGAAGGGGTTCAGAGTGCCAGTATATATATAGAACCCACCTGGCTATTTAACCTATAATGGCAAATTATTCCCATCAAGAGGAACTAAAGGGCCAGATTTTTAAAGCCCATCATAGCTGATGTTAACCTTTGACCCAGACCAGTAGTCAAAGCTGACCTTTGAAAGTAAGTCAAGGTCATTTATATGAGGAAACTTTATAGCACTCTATCCCAGGTACCTTCTGGCCAAATATCAGGACACTGTTCTTTCAGTTTTTAAGATGATAATAAAATTGATTGATGATCTGAAAAAGGACGGACAATGGACGAAGCATGAAACTATAACTTCAATAATTATTTTTTACATTTATATTAATTTATTTATATTCTTGCACTTAGTTCCTTATTTCATTAAACAAGTTCTGTTATAAACTAAATAAACAAAGGAACACATTTAAATATATATATGGGTGTCTGGTCTGTATCACTCACCTGGATATCTAAGCAATCATGGCAAAATAAGATCCAAGGGAATTGGCCAGACCCCAAGGCCAAACCTTGTAGCATATCTGTATTAAATTTTTCATGCAAGCAATTTTATGTATGGTTATGGGGTCGGGATCTCAACTGTTTCCAAACTAAGACTCTGAAACTAGGTCCCTAGGGGTGTGGCCAGACCTCAGGGTCAATTCAAATATCATGATTGCATCGGACTCTTATGCCCAGCATTTGTATATACATTGTATAAGCTACAACCCAGGGACTATGTCTCCAAGGGTGGAGCCAGACCCCAGAGCCATCCTAGAAGCATATGTGCATTCTTCTCTTTATACTCAGCGATTGTATATATGGTTATAGGGTGGGGATTTCGGCCATTTCCAAGTAATTAACTATTTTTGGCCCCACTCCTTAGCCCGGGGGGTTAGCCCCACCATTTGTACAATTTTGAATCCCCACCTCTCATGAATGCTTCCTACCAAATGTGATTTATATCCAGTGCATAGTTCTACAGAAGAAGTTGTTTATAGCAATAAAGCCAAATAGGCCCCTTTTGGCCCTGCCCCTCAACCCCCTGAGGGGTTAGCCCCATCATTTGTACAATTTTGAATCCCCACTACCTAGGGATGCTTCCAGTCAAATATGGTTGATATCGATCTCTTAGTTCCAGAGAAAAAGTCGCTTAAAGCAATGTAGCCAAATAACCCTTTTTGGAAACGCCCCTCAGCCCCCTGGCCCCACCATTTGTACAATTTTGAATCCCCGCTAACTAGGGATGCTTCCAGTCAAATATTATTGTTATCTATCACATAGTTCTACAGAAGAAGTCGTTTTTTAGCAATATAGTCAAATTGTCCCCTTTTTGCTCCACCCCTCAGCCCCCTGGAAAGTCAGCCCCACCATTTGTACAATTTTGAATCCCCACCACCTAGGGATGCTTCCAGTCAAATTAAGCTAAATTCCCATCACTGGTTAAGAAGAGAAGTTGTTTAAAGTAATTGTCGACGTACTGACGACAGACAACAGATGGACGACGGACGCCACAGTATGGCATAAGCTTTACCTTGGTCCTTCGGACCCGGTGAGCTTATAATGGGACTGGTATAAAGTTTTGAACTAAGTTAATTAATCACAATCTATCATTTACTAAACACAACTTCCTTTTGAAGGTTGACCTCTACATGGCAAGTGTTGAGGACTCTGTACGTACTTATGTCCGTGAAACACAAGCTGGGACTCCTCCACAACCTTCCAGATCCTTACACTGCCGTCACGGCCTCCGCCTGTAATTGCTCGGTCACGACTCAGACTATCCACACACGTTATACTGTCCTCGTGGCCAAATCTGAAACCAATAAAATTATACCATAAAGAGTTTGTGGTTATAGCAACAACCAAATTTGTACCAGCACCAGCAAACTAATCTTGCATATAAAACCTGCATTTTGTAATATCAGAGACTTAATTATCTATAAAATGTTCGTGTATGAAAATGTTTACATTATCACTCTTTAAACTGACCGTGGTGTGGAAATTTTGGTGTTGGCTATGACTTTGAATTTATAGATACCCCTATATTTATATTCTTTAATCCATGCATACATATTGGTGTTTGGAAATTTTCATGCTTATCGACTGAACGTAAAAAATGCAGGTACATTTGTATTTCCAAACCAAGATAACTTCTACTTTTATAGTACAAAAAATCTTTTCCTCAGCAAAACTGTAAGGTTGCATTATAGGAAATTTAATGTTTTTTTATAAATGACTTACAATGTTTCTATATATGTTCTATCCTCCACATTCCAGACCTTCACAGAGCGGTCGTGTGAGGCACTAAACAGTTGATGGGTTCCTTTCCTGAAGGCTAAACTCTGAAACAGAAACATTGCTGTGGATTAATTCACATTCCAGTTTCAGCTTCCCATCTTCCATCTAAGAAAATTTAGAAATATTATATCTTCCTTTCAAAACCAATAAAGTATATAACCTAGTCAAATTATTTTTCAGTGGCCGCGGTGGGCAAATGGTTAAGTCGGCCGACATTCTGCTACCACTAGCCCTCCACCACTGGGTCACGGGTTCGAGGTCTACGTGGGGCAGTCGCCAGGTACTGGCTGTAGGTCGGTGTTTTTTCTCGGGGAACTCTGGCTTTCTTACATCACCAAAACCTGGCACGTCCTTAAATGACCATAGCTGTTACTGGGATGTAAAACACAAACAAACCAAACCAAACCAAGTTATTTGTGAGTACATGTATGTGTAGTACTGGACTAGAAATATATACTGGTAATTATTTCATTTTTTTTAAGAACTAACATAAAGATTAACTTAAAGGTTTTATAGGTTTAAAGACTAGTATTGCATTTTATTGAATACTTACAGAAATGGCATCCTTATGGCCTGGGAAAAAGTGGACATGTGTACAATCATCAGGATTCCAAATACGCACTAATTTATTGAGACCACCAGATGCCTGGGGGAGAAAAAACATTCTGTTATATTCACATTAAAGACCATTACAGTTCTTCACAGCATTTCAACAACTGTCATCCAACATCTCCATTTAAGACATGGAACATTATGTCAAATGATTTCTTACACATTAGATAATTTCAAATTAAGGAGTAAATAGATATTATTTCAACTATTTCTTTTTTGTCCCCTCTGTCATTTTAGATTTCACATTTTATTACATTTGCTGACATTATAACATAACTCAGACAGAGGATTATATATCCTCTACGCCAGACGCAAGCAAAGGATTGAAACTTAAGGTAAAGTTCATCTGACAGCACATTAAAGTTCATATTCTGTATACTAAGAAATTGTTTGCCACAGTTTAACTTTTGCCTTTTGTTGTCTGTAATTGGGACGAAAAATGACTGAGAATATTAATACACACCATACTCTGCATAGTCATTACAGGAAAAAGGCATAAATTATGCTTGGTAGAAATAAATTTTACCAGTGAAGGACGATAGTTTCCCAGGTATACAGTATCCAAATGGATTTGAAAGTCTTTAATGGTTAATAATTTTTTCAAATTTTTATCTAATGCATTTTTAAAACTTTAAATGTATACAAAACATGTTATACATTGTTGAGCTGCTTACTAAATATTTGCCGTCTGATGATATTGCTAAACATAGGATGTGCTCCGTGTGTCCCACATGTGACTTCTCTGTGCCTTTCCTCCCACCTGGTATCACAGCAACCTTCTTCCTTCGTTGTATGTCCCCTGTTAACATTTAGACACTCATAATACCTACAAAATGTCTATCAACAATATATATAGAATATGCTTGGAAGATTGTCTTTGAGTTCAGTGGTCCAAGTGAGAGAAAAAAAATCATCCTAGTCAGTAGTCCCCCTGGATATATTTTTGCATTTCAACCACTGATATAAATAAAGACAAAAACATTTATACCTTGTTATAACCAGACAACATTTATCATAGCCACATATCTATTTTACAGCTTGGAAAAGACAGTCAATTATGTTACAAGCTATTATCCGACTGTTAGCTGGATCTGCCTGTAGGTGTACCTTACAAGACACTATCATAGCCACAAACATATTTAACGGCATGGAGAAGACATTTTAATTCTGTTGCAGGTCTATGAGCATCTGACAGTCTGGTGGATCTGTGTGTAGATATACTTACATTTGATAATGGAGCAGTCCTTTGACCCTGTGAAGAGATGCCGACTGTCAGGGGAGATAACCACACAGGTAACTGATAATTGATGACCTCTCAGCACTGTAATGTCCTCCACTGTGGGTACTAGGTACTGTAGATTATATCATCCAGTTAAAATTCAGCTAAAACTGTCAGGTACAATCACAGGAGTAAAATTAACATGTACCGGTAATACCATACAGTGGAAGTGTAGATCAAGTGAGAGTCATTCACTACACAATTTAAAATGAATTCTCTCTGACTTTTCCTTGTTTTTTTTAAACTTCTGAAAATATTTTAATCACAAATAATATTAAGATTAATAAATAACTCTGATCTTTTTTGGGGGGAAGATTTTTTTTTTGAATAATAGTTAAAACTTTCGCAATATAATCTGAAAAATACCTTTAAATTGTGTGATCTGGTATTAAATTATAATCCTTGAAGAAATCAATTGTAGATATTGCACAAATTTTAGGTAATTTTTTATGGTATCCGTATAACCTTTCTATAGTAATGTACTTACATTATCAGCTACTTCTCTCTGAAGTCTTCCTGTTTGTTCCAGCTGAATTACAATGAACAAGACATTTCATTTAACTTATAATCTATACTATTTAACAGATTTATAATTTATTCCTTTCATATTTTCATTACTAGTAGTAACATGGTGTATAGTCAACAGTAAATGAATTACTTCATTTGTAAAAATTCAAAAGATTAAAAGTTACATTAACATATGTACAGTTTGACTATTAAAAAAACTGTTGGCCTAACATTACATTAGTACCAACACTTAATTCCAGTTGTTTCTTACATAATCATAAATGTGCTGTCTTAAAGCTGATATCAAATTTATAGATGTTAAATCCCATCATTCTGTGTTTAATTTATTGGTCAATATGTTTTAATATCTGTATCATATTAACATTTTAAAGATTTGTGGTGAATACTGTTACTGCTAACTTATCCACTAAACAACACTATCACAATTAACTATTATATTTTTGGGTCACCTATAGTCCTTAACCAGAAACACATCTCATCAAATGATTTTGATTTGCTTTCATTACTGACAAAGTCTAGATCCTCATTCCTAAAGTTGCATATTTTTTAAAATATGGAATAATTTAAATTTTGTTAATTTGTTTCAGCTTTATTCCTGGTAATCAAAAATCTGCAAATTGTAGTCAACATAGCTATAAATTATACTTACGATATCCTGCTTTAATCTGTGAGAGATGATGTCTCTGTTGAAATCCTCCTCTTCGTCCTCCCTTTTTTCTGCCTCTGTAATAATTCGGGACACATTTGCTTAACTTGAGTGTCATAAAAATATTGACAGGCAAATCATTTTGCTAAAATTATGCCAAATTTTGACCAAATAAATTGCAAGTTTTCCCAATACATATGTAGTTTCAAAGACCAATGTAAAGTTTTTGAATGATTGGAAAAAATCTGAGAGCAAAGACAAATTCAAGGATAAAAAAACACTTTAACTGTGGCTGCCAATTTACCATAGGAACACATTGTGTCAGTTTGTCCTGATGAGAACTGGTATCAAAGCTATAGTTCAGGTATCAATCCATTCAATATAAATCAAAGTGACCACTCAATAATAAAAATTCATTTAATCATTTCAATTCATTTTTGCTTTAAGTCTTGTGTAATTGTGTATAACGAACTTATATACCTTCAGCTTCTATTTGTGCCAGATACTGTTTGGCAAGTCGGAGTTTCTTTTCCTCCACTGTTTCTTCATCCTCCGATGATTCATACTCATCCTTACGTTTTTTGTATTCTGCATCACTAGAAGTACAAATAAAAAGCTGACTGTAAATTTTTTCTTCAATAGACCAATTAAACCATTTACTGACTTTTATGATTATATATTAACCTAAACTTTATATTCCTTTCTACGTTGAAGCAAGTCCTTGATATGATTGACAGATAGTTACTCCTTATACATGTGAAAATATGTTAATTATAAACAAATGTTAACACAAGAAGCCTCAATGTGTTTTATTCTTTAACCGAGTAATCTTTATATCTACAAACAAATGCATTATAATGAAAAAATTAAATCTGGCAGATCTGTAAAACAATAAATGTAAGCTATTAATGTCCTTCCAGCAAACAATTCTGCCTATATTAAATAAACAAACAACTCTGTTTCTCCAACTTAATAAAAATTAGTGATTTAGATCCAAGTACCAGAGTCAACTGTTATATTCATACTAAAACTACCTTCCAATATCAGAATCACTTTCAATTTCTTCGTCATCTAGTTTTGTCCTTCTCTTAGCTCCTGGATCCTTGTTTTGCGAGATCTTCCTTTTTGATCCCCCCTGAAATACAACACAACTTTAATAATCCCTAACAATTTGAAAGATGAAATCAAGCAATTTCAATATTTGACAATGGACAGATTTTTATTTTCAGTTCACATACAGTGGTTTGTTATTATAATAAATGTGTGTACACTTATGCGTATACTGATATGGGTCACAGCACATGACGTGTATATGTGTTGTGACACATATCAGTATAAGCATATGTTTACAGGTATTTGTAAAGAACTTGTGATTCGTGTACGGATAGAATATACCTGACAAAGAAATATTGTCCATGTGACAGAAGAGATTTTTAACAAACAACAAACACTTTTTCAAAAAAAATATCTCTATTTGGGACTCTCTACGCAATATATTTCACCATATTGAAAGAATCCATAATGGGGCAGAAGTAAAACAAAATATAGGTCTACCTCGAGCTCTAAACACCAAGTAATGGTGAGTTTAATTTTGAGTCTAGTGAGGAGTAGACGAGCTCTATCGACTCCTGTATTGGAAACTAACTTTTAAATGTATGGCTACTAGCCCCTTCACAAGTTTATATAGCAGGGCAAGTCGATAATCGTTAGCATAACAAACAATCGTCGGCAAATGGCCTACGGTTAGATATATATACACACATAGGGAAACCATCGATCTAGCAGAGTGAGAAAAAATTGTTCGAATAGACTCTATTTTTTCTGGAGTTGAATTTGCTGTCGTCTAAAAGTAAATTCGCTGTGTCTAATTCAAACTTCGAACCTTTGAAAATCTGCTTCCTGTTGTATTTCCTCGCTTTGATTTAATGAAGAACGGCATTTCTGTCAACTTTTCAGAATTAGCTACAGCTGGAAGTGGAGCACATGTGCTTGATCAATGTCAATCTAACGCTTTTATCACTCACTCAAGATTACATATGAATCAAGCGTTTACATGAGAAAAAGTTGAATATAATCAAAGAAACATAAACGTAATTCGGAATTTGAACTTGTATTGCTCTTGTTCTCCTTACCCTTAGTTCAGTAATTTATAAGAAATAATCTGCATTTTTGTGCTTTAGTATCCCAAACACTTAAGATAAATTGTTTAAATAATCTGTCGTAAACAAACATATTTTTTAGATCTAGAAGTAATTACTTATTTTCTAATGCGTTTCTAATGTTTGTGTGTTTTATTGCTAGACCTGTTCAAAGAAGATGTTTTTGATCCACAGATCATAGCCTCGTCATTCAAAAACCTACAATAATAAAATCACATCATTGTTTAAGTTTTTTTCCAAACTTTTCCATGCACTTATCATCCTTTTCCACACTCAATTAACATTTGTCTGCCCCGGTTCATTGTATCTGGAAACCATGTGAGTGTCCTGCTTAGTATCTCCACGGAATTAGATTAGATTTGTTATCTAAGTCCGTGGTATCTCAAATGTTTTTTGAGAGGGATCATACATAATCAGATTTCTACATTTTTCACTAATAAATTTGATCCACAGGTACTAGCCTAACTGTTATATAATGGGTGTATTGACAAACGAGGCTAGTACATAACTAATTAATGATCTTAATATCTGTGGGCAAATAGATGGGGTATACTATTTAATCCCAACAAAACAGAAGTCATTCTAATTTCAAACAAACATAATACTGATGGACTACATCCTGACCTTATATTCATTAACAACATTGTGGCAAACGTAAAAAAGCATAAACATCTCGTTGGAGATTTTCTTAATTGTCATGATTCATGGTCAGACCACATAAATTTTATTTATGAAAAAAACATATAAAAAATGAATTAAGTTTAAATCAATTTTATTGCAACAAAAGACAAATGGATTGGACAAAGGTTATTGCAACTTACTTACGTCCTTTCCGTAACAGAAAATATATATACAAAATTAATGTGTCACGTAATAACCTAATATCCTTCTGCTTTTCTAAAGTTCAATCACATTCCGTGCCGGGGTTACAGCAAAAGAGGTAATGATAGAATTAGGAACACCAACGTATAGTTTTTAAATATGTATTCTCCCAATCGAGTCGGCGTAAGTAGTATACCTAATCTATACACACATATCCTTCTGCTTTTCTAAAGTTCAATCACATTCCGTGCCGCATTTGCCTTTCTCCTGTGTCACTCCAAGTCCTTCTGTGAATTCCTGCCTTACATACTTAGCCGACTAGATTAGGAAAACCGGATACGCACTCTTTGTCAAATGGAAACGGTTATGATATTGATGAACGCTAAGATTGAAGTTAGTACACAGAGATCGTTGGTGTTGGAAAAAGGGAGAGGGGCTGGAATAAGAGATCACTTAAGTATAGGCTCGACAGGAAATCTTTAGAAATAATATTCAAATCTTATATTCGTCCAAACCTTGAGTATGCAAGTGTTTTGTGGAACTGCTAGAATAGTAACTGGATTACGTAGGGGTACTAGTCGTGGGCTTTTTCTATAATGAACTAGGATGGGATACAATTAAAAAACGCAGAAATGACCAGCAACATATGCTATTTTTTAGAATAACAATCGTCATACCCCTAATTATCTGTTTGAAAACATTGCACCAATTATATTATATACAATGACTTAATGACTCATGATATTCGACATCAACGTATATATTTAAAACACCAATTTGCAGAACTAGTATACATTTTAACAGTTTCTTTCCTAGTATGATGTCTCGGTGGAATAGATCCGATTGTAATTATTATAATTTGAGACCGGTAAGTGAACTGAAAAGCAACTCGTCTATCATGCCAATCTTTCTAATGCCGAGGATGACGTGTACAAATGCTTTTAAATATGGAGGGACTAGATCTTTTAACGTCATTTTATGTCTTCTTAGAAACCATGCAAGTCAATTAAATTCTGATCTTTTTAGAGACCTCCTTACTATTAGCCCATCCTGTATATGTGGCAACCATGACGAAGATGTGGATAACTTCTTTCTATACTGCCCTAGGTATATTATCCAAAGACAAAACCTATTAGATTCTCTGTCTCATTCGCAGCTTAACATTCAACTAAACATACATTTAAATCTCGACTTAAACCTGATTGAACATTTAGTAAATAATATCAATGTACTAACTAGGGGAAGTAACCACCTTAGTCATGATCCTAATTCTGCTATTTGTGTCTGTGTTCAGAAATATATTGAGTCTACTAACAGATTTTGAAATAACTGTTAATTCTAGTCCCATATGTATACATGTCTATATGAATAATCAATGACTGGCATGGGTAAGCACACAGCGGTGGTGTGTATGGACATTTTAGTGCTGCCCAGTTATAATTGTTATCTGGAGTAGGAGTGGTGATGGAGGACTAGTTGGTGTTACAAATTATTCAACTAATAATATTTAATATTTACTGTATTAAATGGAGGCTCCAGTTTTTGATGTTAATATATGTTGTAAAATTTATAAAATTTGATTATTTACAAAATTTAATGCAGTATACACACATGGCTTTCCATTTTGAAATATATTTTATATATACTGGTGACTATTTACAAAAAAACAAAAAAACAAAAAACTGTATTTGTAAAACCTCATTTTTTTTTTTATTTTTTTTTTAATCTTGCTTAGTTCAGAGATAGATAGAGACTATTAAGTATTAAGTACTATTTAATGTTCCAAGTCTGTGCTAATATGTTAATGTCTAAATTATAATCATGTTATTGTTTGAAATGTGTGTAACCCAAGGGAGAAAGCCTGTTGCCCAATTCCCATTGAATCATTTGATTTAATAAAACATTTTGAAATGAGACGAGGCTATTACCTGTGTTTGATTCTTTTCTCATTTTATTTTCAAAAGGGAATTTGGGGGCCAGACCACCCTGCCATGTATGCTGGAGGACTAGAAGAGGACCTAACCTAAATGATGACCACCATATGTTGGTACTGTATAATGGATCACTCCGAGGCCTTCGGCTGCCTTCTGTATGACATGTTCATCAGGAACCCCTCGGTTATATCACGGACTTAGATAGTCGAATTCCGTGGTTATATGACGCAGATCCTAGAGGACGGGATTGTTCGTCTCACACCGTTACCTGGGGGACACCCGGAGCCAGCGGATGATGCTCAAGCCCCAACACCAGCGAAAGGAGGGAACTGATGAAGGATGTGCCCAACTTCGGATCCATATTGGGACCCAGGTGTCTTTATACATGATACATTTTACAATATCGAGGATATCTCTTTGTTTTATTATGCAGAATGAAAAAAGTTCCGAACCAGGTACTTGAGAGAGACCAAATTCCTCAATGATTGGTTTTGTTTTAATGGTATGCAAGTCAACCCAGAAAAGTTGCAAATCGAAATTGATTTTAACATTCTTGACATTGGAGGGTTAATTGAAAACTGTGATGTGTGCTGAACATTTACATCTCACGAATGAAACTCATTGCTTGTGAAGTTTTAAAATTGTGAATTGGTAAACACCCGACTATCTACATGAACTGATTAACACAACATTTCCTTATTGGTCATTCAGGAATGTCAACACGGAGTAGGTTCCACGGGTAAACACCACAGCGTATGTGTAGCTTATGTTATATGTCTACGAAAAATAAACCTCTTGTACAAATGTATGTCGTTTCTTGTTTATCGGGAAACCAAATAACGACTGAAAATAAACCTCGTGTGGGTTTCAGACCCAACTTGAGATATGGTCTTTCGCCAAGGTGAGAAACAGAGCCAAATTGGAAAAAAACATAAACTTGGGTCGAAGCGGCTTTCGTTAATTTTCCAACACTTTCTCACATTCGTTTTATATTTCACCAAATTACACTAAAAAAGAATGATTATTTATAAACAGACTATGCAATTTCTTTGGGCGGGGGAGAAAAAGCGAGACGCTGGATTTGTTTTCTTTGTCGACTGAGGATAGGGTCAATTGTTTTTGTAGTTCTTTGTAGAAGATTTGCTAACGAACAAAGATTATTCTAGACCTACGAAAAATCTGTAGGGGACACAATCAGATTGTTCTGCCGAACTCATATGTTCCATAAAAATTACTTGAAATCGTTTTTTGTAAGTTGAGGTTTCGATAGATTGGTGTTTTTTTATTGTGAAATGATAGAGCATATGGCGCTCTGGCTGCGAGCTAGATAATCGTTTGGTTCTAATTATTTAATTTATAGTTACGATAAATCAACAAACTAAGAGACATATGGGGGACAACTGTCCACAGCGACCACCCTCGAAATTCCAAGGGTTCACCTTACTAACTTTTTCTGCATCTCTGGAATTTGTCATGATAAAATCGAAGGCTCTGTACGCCACCTTGCCCGGATGTAATACATTTACAGTTACGAATAAAATTCACACCCTACTCATAAAATATGCTATATGGTATATTTTATGAGAAGGGTGATTTTTTTCTCAGGACTATTTTTATTGACAGAAACAAATGCCTGTGTTCAGAACTGATAAAACGACGCTTGTTGTAAAATGAAGACCGATGCATCACGTGACAAATGTGTATCTTCGACACACTGAATATAGTATCACCGGCTATCCCGAAACAATGAACCAGGGCAGGTTCAAATTACTCAGAGTCAGATTCATCAATTCATTGAGAGAGGAAAGGGCTAGTGGACATGTTTGGAAAATTTACTTGGACCATGGTCTTTATTTCATTTTATTTGACTATTACTTTAAAGACTGATAAAAAGTGTGCATATCTGTGGAATTAGGAACAGGAATGACATCGCCCTTTCTACACTTTTAACTCTGCGTTATTTGTGCCTGCTCTGATTCATGGTATCGGGATACCTGGTGTGGTTTCTATATAAAAATACATTGGACATATAAAATAAACATATTTAATTAAAATATAACACAAGCAGGACTTAGCAGAAATATCTTTTTCTCCTCTTTCTAAACAACTCTCTTCTTCCTAATGTCTCCCTTGACAATGCCTCATTTTTGGCATTTAGTTGAGCGTTCGCCCCGGTGAGGAAAGCTTTGGAGGGGGGGGGGTCCTGCTGGGTGTCTTAGGCAATATGTTTCAGTGAGGTAGGACTATAAAGTCAGCATTAGTTCCGCGCTATCACAAGGAGACAAACACGAACATGTTGCAGCCTCCCAAAACACACACGCATACACTACACGCATGCATCTTGTACACAGTGGAGGCCGTCCTTGAATGACAATACTAAACCAAACCAAACCAATCAATTTCGGTTTAAATGGAAGTCACGACAACAAAAAACCTCCTCTCCCGAAGTTGGATATTTTTAGATGTTTTTTTTCTTGTTATAATACAGACATCAGTAATTATGATTTTTTTTAAAATAAACTATGTTGCAATGATGTCTGTGTAAGGGTCATTTTTATGGTAAATTGACTACAAATGTGGTGTTGTCTGGGGTATCTATCCCACCAACTGGGTTTTATCGGTCAAATTTGCAGTTACGTAATCAAAATACCGAACTTACATTTTTTCCTACACAGTATATTTTAAAAAGAATTTAAATACGTCACTGTCGACGAATGTACCCGGTCTTAATTACACATTACATATTTTTCTCTTTTTTTCGCTTTCTCTTCTCTCTTAAATTCTCGAACAACCGAGGCCATCAATGGGGTTGTTTAATTTTCAACTACCATTTTTATTTTAGACAGGTGCACTATTCCGATCTTGTTTCAATTTATAAAGAACATCTTATTTGTGATGTCCCGCCGAGGCCTTGACCACGTGTATCAGGGAACTCACGATTCTGACGTCTATACTTCTCGTTTAAAATCAACACAAACATATCTGACGTAACGTGAAACATGACATTTGAAAATAAAATTTTCGTGTGTGTCAATATGACAAAATGTTCGTACCTTGAAATATTACGATGTTCGCAGTCGGCGTTAAAAAAAATTCTGAATAAAATCGGTCTACCAGCAGCGTCTGATGTAATAGGATAGGTCCCAGTCTGGATTTACTCCGATTCAGCATTTATTTTTATATTTTGGCATCGTTGGTAAACAGCCGAGTTCATGTAAAATGGGACAAGCATCTCTAACTAGCATTGACAGCTTGCTTTGTCAGCTGTAGACTTAAGGAACTGTTTAATGAGTTAAAATTAGCTGCATGATATAAAGCATCTCGAATCTATTACAACGTCTTTTAAGTATTATAATCACTTAACAAACACATATCCCATGTGCGAGACGGTTCTTTTCACAAAAAAACAACCCAGCATGTTTTGATGTTTATTAATAACCTGTAAATTCGTGAAGCTAAGTGACGTTAAGTTGACAATACCCCAGTTCACAAGTTCACACATCAACACAGTTTTTCCTCTTCGACATAGTTTTACACCTCGACACGACTTTAAAACGTCAATTAAGAAAACGGAGGGAATTGAGTACAAAGCAAACGAAATGCAGTATGACCAACCTCTTAACCCACTTCACTTCAAACCCAGAATGAAAACAAGTGCATTGGAAAAGTAAACAACTCCTTTACTTCAGGAGGCCGCGATGATGTCGTCAGACAGCTCCAGGGTTGTATGGGGGTCCACAACGATTTATGACCTAACAATGAACCTTTGCTTTTTCATGGCAGACACTCGAATTTGACAGATGATGCATACTCGTTGGCCTAGGTTTGAAACCCATATATAAATCCCTGAATACATGTTTTGTTCGTCTACGGGTGCTTCTACCCAGGGAAATCACGATTCTTGTAACACAACACTGAATCCAATGTATTCCTGTTTTTAACATGCGCAGATCTGATGCCGACTTTATAGTGGTATCTCACTGAAATACCATGCCAAAGGCACCCATCACAGCATTCCGCCCGGTCACATTATACTGATAACGGTCGAACCATTTGTTGCCATTTCCATAAATGCTGAACGTTAAGCAGGGAATAACAATACCATTTTTAAGGACTTTGATATGTCCCGGCCTGGGAACAGAACGCATTGCTTTCCTCATCTTGGCGAACGCTCAACATTAAGACCAAAAGTGGGGTGTTGCCAAGCAAAGCGCTAGGAAATAAAAGGTAGTTAGAAGTAGAAAGAAAGATAAAGATCCCAGTTATCGCAATGGGTGCAGCAGATTTATTTTGGTTGCTTTTGTGTCACCAAATAGAGGACACCAAAACAAATCCACAATTCTGTAGGGGGTTTACACATTAGTAGCCTCTTACGATATATGCAGTGGGTAACAGCAGGTGTATTCTTTTCCCGATCTCCCATCCAGGAGATTTGGCATTACAAACAGAGACATTAAGCCGCATTTTCATAACGAAATGCGTGAATATCGTCTGTTGTGCGCTATTTGGATGAAATAAACTAACCACTCTCCAAACTTGAAAGCCTCCGCATGCAACAAAATAAGTAATTGCCATACCAGTGTTCATTCGTAGAAAGGATTTTTTGTTTGTCACATGCGAAGGCTTTCATTTCGGCATACTAACAGTCCCAACACACCATATTTTTGCTATTTCTGCAGAGCAAGGCAATGGTGGTGCTATGATAAGTTATCCACGCATGTGCAGTTGAAAATATATGCACCAAGAAAGATAGCCCCAATTAACCAATATGATGTTTATAACAGAAAATGGTAAGTAAATTCAAGTTGAAATTTTTACTTTTTATGAGACCAAAAATGACCCATAACGCCCCAAGTCCTTTCATTTTATCTTACATAGTGTACATAGTGTAGATATATCTTAAATATTATGCAAGATATCCTATATACCTTTTTAAGATATTTCGTTTAATTTCTTTATGAGATATTTACTACATTTGATATTTAATATATTATATAAGATATCTGATATATCATAATTATACGGAATATCTTACATACTATATGATATATCTTATACATTATACAACAAATCTATATTATATTAGCGATCTCTTTTGTATATAATCGATCTTATATGATATACATATACTGTCAGTTATTTAATTTGATGAACTAACAGGATCGACATTGCTCCTTGAATAAATGTTTAGCTAGCTTGCCATATTATTTATTATTCGTGTTCTGTAGTCACCCGATACCCCGATGGGGGCCTTTAGTATGTTACAAAATAGTTGCTAGAGTCGCGAATTGACAGTGAATGCCGAGAAAAAACTATGAACGATAGAGAAATAAGAATCGTTGTGTATGGTAGTGAGATGACCAGTATTGTCTTACAGTAGATATATGTCGTAAAGTTTGATAGTGATTTGACCATTATTGTCGCTCTGTAGGTAAATTTCAAGGTTTGGTAGTGAGTTGACAACTATTGTCTAACTGGAGGTAAACGTCAACATTTGATGCTTATGAAAACCTTGTGGTGTCAATTTCCAAATTTGCTGGGTAAATTAGACCTCTTTTTAAGTGTAATTATAGGGTCTCGAGGTTTCTCATTTCCCTTCTCTAACAAAACTTGTATAAAATCAGCCTCAACCGGTAAGTCAGAGGTGGAATATCGATAATATGCTGTAATATTATTCAGCAAATCAACAACAACCAAAAAGCCGTTTCTGTTGTGAAAAAAACAAAACATTTTTAGTTCGCCACTTTAAGACATAAAGGACTGACTAACCAACATGTCAGATACGATTTAATCTTCGTTAAAGGAAAGGAGTTTATTTTAGACAAAGATGTTCTCAAGAAAATCTAAAGAATTTCCCTAAAGGTGGGGTCAACATTTGGCCCCCACTTTGATTTCTTTTATTCTTTTGCCATATGTAGATACATAAAAATGATCAATAACTTCATAAAAGATTATTCATAATTACTACTGAAAACCATAGTGGACCTCCTTGTATAACACCAGGCTGTGTGACGGGGGCATGTTAACAAAATGAAAGATAAATGTCACAGGCAAATGTTATTTTGCAAATGAATTATGATTGTGTACAGTGTATTAGATTGCTGTTATTTTGATACTAAATATGTCATATTGGTATACATGAAGTAGCGTAGTGATACTTTTAATTAGAAAAACCTGCTAATTATTTACAAAATTTAAAATATAACATATAGTTACAATGGTAGTCTATATTTTAAACTTCTTTAAAATCTTTCTATATATATATTCTGTCTACAGAATCTTTTTTATGTGATATTAATACCGGTAAAGAACTTTTTTACCATGTCACACTCATGTTTTAAAGTTATGTGCAGCAGTAATAACTTATGAATATGTATTCTGCCAAAATAATCTTTCCTCTTGAGAACTACTTAGGTTGAGATTGTGTTATAGACAAATATATGCAATTATATAAAAACACTAAAATAATCTTAAAAGTAAAACTCTAATAAACTTTATTATACTCCAACAACGAAGATACGGGCTTGTCCGTCCGTCTGTCTCTCTATATGAAACGTTTGTACGGACATCTTCAAAAGTAATGGACCAATTTCAACGAAAGGTTCCAGATATGATATAACTACCACCTGAAGTTGTGTATCCAGGTATTATTTTTATCATTCTAACCCCTTTTTTACACAGTTATGTTAGCCAAGATAAACCGGTTTTGCTGAAATATTTACTTAAATAATTACTGATGGGAGACTATGGATTACTTTGCAATGCTTTGCATTAGTTAGCCTTTAACTTACAGTTATAGTTATTATTTTATATTGCCTATTGCCCATTCATTAAACAAAATATGAAGGATTATTACATTATTTTATATCGTTAACTTTAAACAAATAAAGCAAGGAAAGATATCCTTGTCTTAATTTCCCATACATTTTTTTTATTAAATTTGTGAGTTTTGTGACCTTTAACGAAGGTCAAAGTGATCAACGTTTACAAAAAACTTCAATCCATTCACATGAACAAGCTACTTGCCAAATATCAATACCAGGGAACCTTCGGTCATGAAGAAACACAAGTTAAAGGAAAAGTGGAAAGAAAATTGTTTTTCTTTTTTTTGAATCAAAAATGTTATATGACAAAATTACGGTTGTTGAAAGATATTATTGATAGTCAAATTTTAAGCAAATATGAAAAATAGACTCGTTTTTGGAACTATGTAAATTAATGTGTCAAAAATAGAAATTTTCTCATTAGTAATAAAATTTTACATATTTTTCTGCTCAAATCTTTGATAAAAATAGCAATTCTTTCTTGAAATAGTGAAATATTCGGTGTCAAAATACCAGTTGGAATATGTTGCACACGATGATAATATAGTTTTATAGTAATTGTGTCATTTAAATGCTATAGGAGGAATTGTATGGTGTAAGTCAATGAGGTCCCATTTATCATAAAATTTATTCTGAAACTAACTGTTCCTGATTTAAGCTTCCTCTACCCATACCTTTTTGTTTTTTTGGAAATTTCAAGCGGGGGCCGACGCTTATGTTAAATCTCCATAGGCGTAGGCCCTACCTTTCAGAATTGGATTGATGACACTTGTCAACGAGCAAAATTAAGGATGTAATATAGTGGTGTTTACCAGTGTTATAAAAAGCTTTGCCATTTGGTATAACTGCATGCTTGTCTTGGAGAAGTGATGCACTTTTAGTCATTGACAGAAGAGTGTAGGAAAGCAATCCAGTTCACCCTACTCATATATCCGTATCCGTCTTCGCCCCCCCCCCCTCCCCCCTCCCCCATTTTCTAGAAAACTCAACACCAATGAATCTAATATTTTGATATATTGCCTCTTTGTGAAACAATGGTCCAATGGTCATACTTTGCCTCCGGCTTCTATACTATTACATCACAGTAGAACACTATGAGGCCATATACAGTAAGGAAAACTAGAAACATAATACACCACGCGGAAAGTGTCATACTAGATCTTCAAATTCAAAACGAGCACAAAACACGATAAAAGTTGTGACCACAGGAGAGGACGAGACATCGTTGCCATGGATACTGCGCCATCACCCGTTTTGTTGAGAGCTGGAACAGTTTCCAGCCAAAATTTCACCATATTTCTGTGTAGATGGTCCCTTATCGTAAGGTTGAGATCAAAGTCCATGTACTGTTCCTGTTCTTGCTCAAATTGTGGCCACACTGGAAGTGATGTACTTGTGGAGTTGTCGCCATTTGGATTTCTGCAAAGTATGTATACAATACATGATGATCCGTGCAGATGTGGAAATACAAGTTATAACCTAGAAATCTGAGAGCACGGAATCCCCAAACCGACAGATAGACAGACGTTACTTGATAGTTTGGATTCCACGAATGGACAATTCGACAGATAGACAGACATTATTTCGTACGCATTAATCTTTCTCTTTCTTGAAAGTATGATAACATTGTCGTAGTAGTAGGTTTGACGTTGCATGTTAAGTCATAATTCTGAATTCTGGTTCTTCCAGATTGAAGAGTTAATTGGTTAAGAGTATCATATATTAGGCAATTCGTTACAAATTACCGAATCATATTGAATTCCATTTAAATATGTAACGGTGTATTCTGACTTACTTTCCTCGCTGTAATCTCTTTGAGTTTAATCCTGACAGGGAAATATATTAAATATCACGTTCAGAATAAACTTACCCGAACTTGGCAAAGTTTGTCAAATAAGTCATCATTGCTGCGCTCAAATCCCTTTCTGAGCTGGAGAAGTTGTGTGACGCCTGCCCAAATATATATGCCAGCTCATCACCATGATACGCTCCAGTCAACCACGGGGGAAGACCCGGAGTAGTCACAAACGAAGACTTATGGGACAAGATGAACTGGAAGGACCGAGGATTTCCTAAAATATGACGCCTCAAAGTTTGTACTGTCCTGCTATCGTACATCATATCCCCAAACAAATTCACCAGACGTCGTGCCTGGTCTGCTAGTGTGCCATCTGAGGTGTAGCTAGCACATATTGCGTTAGCTATTCTGACACTGGATGCATAATAATCACGTGCAAGTGCGGGTGCAATAGAATCACACAGAGCGATTGTTGGTGCTCCGTCAGAAAGCGTAAAATTATAACGAGTTTGAATGACCTTCAAATACGACCTTATCAAACCTCCGTCTGCACTGTTTGTTCCGGTCATGTAGTCAGCTGACACGTATCGTCGACTTCCGTCCGAATCCGGATTGTACATAATCCTATGGGGAGTGTCCATCAAGATTTCTTTATCTATAACTGGTGCTGGTCGCATTATGAAATGAGGACTCGACGAATCTTCAGCAACAATCTTATTTTGTCCATCAAGCAATTCATGCGCGGTTTTATTTCTCATACAGTCTGTAAGGATAGACATATCAGTGGAATCCCAACCTGTTGGAATACAACCGAGTTTAGTGGCAAGTCTTATTGTTGCCATTCGAGGCTTATGGGTAATTGCCCTTGGGCTCAACCCGAATCCACTCATCGGGATAGCTCTCCGAAACAAATCCTTGGTTTCTGCCGACAAGAGAAGTAAGCCGATGCTGTATCCGCCAGCCGAATGGCCAAACATTGTAACCTTTGCAGGATTTCCTCCAAAGAATTTTATATTCTCCTGGACCCAACGCAAGCAAAATATCTGGTCCCAGAGTCCGTAATTTCCTTTAGCTGCTTCGTCTTCTGTGCTAAGGAAGCCAAAGAACCCAAGGCGGTAGTTTGGAATAATAACGATCACGTTTCCGGACTGAGCCAGGAAGGAGCCGTCGAATAGTGACGCAGTTTTCGTTTTGTATCCTCCACCATGTATGTAAACCATTACTGAGAGGTTAGCGTTGACATCTATTCTCCCAGGCACGTAAACGTTCAGATAAAGACAGTCCTCAGAAACAGTGCTGTCTTCCAATATGTTTTTGTACCGTGTAAGAAGTCGTTGCATACACGGAGGCCCGTAATGAACGGCATTGCGGGTTCCATTCCATGAATCGGGACGTTCCGGTTTCTGGAATCGCAAGTTCCCCAGTGGAGGTTTGGCAAATGGAACTTTAAGAAACTGATAGACTGACTCGTTCCTCACGGTTACAACTTTCCCTTGAATGGCGCCGTATGTGGTAGTGATGACCCCATCAGGATGTGTGTTCGTGGCCGTCATTGAGTGAACCATCACAAAGATCATGCCAATATATTGGACACTCTCCATAGTCAGTGAAATCCGGATGATGAGCTTGGAATTACAAAAAATAAATAGATAAATAAAAATAAATTTAGAGATAGAAAATAAATACCGATAGGGTATGAAATTCGTTATATTCAATTCTAGAAAATATCAGACCAACTTATTTATTTCAAAGTTGACTTATCTTGTTTTCTTTTTTTCGACATTCCAAATTTGTGTTATAGAGATACAAGCCAAGCTGGTTTACTCTTAACAATTGTCTTACAGAAAAACAGCTCAGTAGGTTAACTTTAAAAAAAGTCTACATGATAACTGCTCAATTGGTTAACTCTTAACAAATGTCTAACAAGATACCATCTCAGTTGGTTAACGCTTAATAAATGTCTAACAAGATACCATCTTAGTTGGTTACCGCTTAATAAATGTCGTAGAAGATAACAGCTGAGTTGGTTAACTCTTAACGGTAATTGTCTAACAAGATAATCGCTCAATTGGTTAACGCTTAACAAATGTCTAACAAGATACCATCTTAGTTGGTTAACGCTTAATAAATGTCTTAGAAGGTAACAGCTGAGTTGGTTAACTCTTAACGGTAATTGTCTTAACAAGATAATCGCTCAATTGGTTAACGCTTAACAAATGTCTAACAAGATACCATCTCAGTTGGTTAACGCTTAATAAATGTCTTAAAATATAACAGCTGAGTTGGTTAACTCTTAACGGTAATTGTCTAACAAGATAATCGCTCAATTGGTTAAAGCTTAACACTTGTCGACCAAGATACCAGCTCAGTTGGTTAATGATTTAAACATGTCTAATGAAATAACAGATGAGTTGGTTAACTCTTTACAATAATTGTCTGACAAGATAATCGCTCAATTGGTTAACGCTGAACAAATGTCGAACAATATCCCAGCTCAGTTGGTTAACTCTGAATAAATGTCGAATAGGATACCAGCTCAGTTGGTTAACGCTTAATAAATGTCTTACAAAAAACCTGCTCAGTTGGTTAACGCTTAATAAATGTCTTACAAGATACCAGCTCTGTTGGTGAACGCTTAACAAATGTCGAACAATATACGAGCTCAGTTGGTTAACTCTGAATAAATGTCGAACAAGATACCAGCTCAGTTGGTTAACACTTAACAGATGTCGAACAATATACCAGCTCAGTTGCTGAACTCTGAATAAATGTCGAACAAGATACCAGCTCAGTTGGTTAACTCTTAACAAATGTCTAACAAGATAACAACTCAGTGTGTTAACTCTTAACAAATGTCGAACAAGATAACCGCTCAGTTGGTAAACGCTTAACAGATGTCGAACAAGATACCAGCTCAGTTGGTTAACGCTTAACAAATGTCTAACAAGATAACAGCTCAGTGTGTTAACTCTTAACAAATGTCGAACAAGATAACCGCTCAGTTGGTAAACGCTTAACAGATGTCGAACAAGATACCAGCTCAGTTGGTTAACGCTTAACAAATGTCTTACAAAATACCTGCTCAGTTGGTTAACGTTTAATAAATGTCGAACAAGATACCAGCTCAGTTGGTTAACGCTTAACAAATGTCGAACAAGATACCAGCTCAGTTGGTTAACGCTTAACAAATGTCGAATATGAAACCAGCTCAGTTGGTTAACGCTTAACAAATGTCGAACAAGATACCAGCTCAGTTGGTTAACTCTTAACAAATGTCGAACAAGAAAACCGCTCAGTTGGTTAGCTCTTAACAAATGTCTAACAAGATAACAGCTCAGTTGGTAAACTCTTAATAAATGTCTAACAAGATAACAGCTCATTTGGTTAACTTTTAACAATTGACTAACAAGATAACAGCCCAGTTGGTTTACGCTTAACAATTGTCTTTTAAGATAACCGCCCATTGGTTACCTCTTGACTATTGTCCCGACAAGATACCAGGTCAGTTGCGGAACGCTTAACAAATATCTTGGAATGCAACCAGCTCAGTTTCTTAACTCTTAACAAAATTCCAACAAGATACCAGCACAGTTGGTTGATTTGTAACAAATGTCTAACAAGGGCATGTCACCCATTATCATATAAAACACATTTCAGTTAACCGAATATATATGGGAAATATTACTAATGATAAAGATATGCGATACAAGGCGGAAGTAGCTAATAAACAGGATGGTATCTGTTTTATATTAAGTAGAACATATTGCTCTAGAAGGTGACAAAAGACTTACCTCTAGCAGCAAGCAATGTTTCAACGTTTTCTCGGACACACCATGTTTGTACGAACTCGTTAGCGACTGTGCGGATAAGTCCTTTTTCAGAGTGACCTGTCCATTCAAGACGACTGCTACACGCACACGGTAAAATAGTTTATCGTTCAAAGTTCAGAAACTGATAACCACAATATGTATGTCTATTACATTTTATTTTTAAGCACACATACAAGCGTATGCCTGAGGCAACACAGTTTGGCAATGACCACGAGGCTATCTGGTAAGCACATAAATTGAATGAACAATTAATTGTTTAAGAAATCTGGAGAGGCATATTGATCTAAACCCACAAGTACGGGTTGACAGGAGACCTCTGGGTGTTATCCTCTAGCGCTGTTAAACTAGTTGTCACTAGGGACCTGTTATCACACGATTTACTGACGCAGCCCAGCCGAAATCTCATGGTGTCTCAGACTTAAACAGCAAGTTAACCCAACGTTCTGTAGGGTTTATATATTTCAACTGAAAGTATAAAGTGGAATTAATACAACACCAATTTTTGTCAATATCATTTTACTGTTATTGCTAATTAGAGCGTAGTGATTAGGTTTCATAAATTGAAATCTGGCTAGGTTATCCTATTCTTTTTTTACCAGTGCATTGTGATGCTATAGTATGTGACACACTTAGCAAGAATAAGATATCTGGACCCAAACTACCACACTTGATTTAGACATACCAGGCGAAGTTGTACTACCTTATAGGCCTAGTGCGTGGGTAATAAGGAATATATCACAGCTCAAACAGAAATATTTTATAATTGTATTTTATTAAGCAATGAAGGACGCCTGTAGCTGCTTCAGCTTACAAATGTTCGGGAAGTCGGTTACAAAATTTTTGTTACAATTTTCAGGCTACCCATGACATAGGCTATACGCCAGATAGCAAAAGAGTGTTTTTTACATGAAGTTGCATTTCGAAATTATAGAACATTTTTAATCTCATACCATGTCTTCATTTAGTGTAGAAAGTTCGTACAGAACTGGGTATCAATGATATCGCAAATGTTTCCATTTTGGACTGGCAAACGATGTCCGAAGTAGTCAGGTTGATATCGGTAGTTGATGAATTTGAACTTTGTGAGCACCATTTAACGATTTTCAATGGCACCTACGATTTTTTAAGTTGCCGTGCATTTCTTTTGCAGCACAGTTTAGACCGTATATTTGTATTGCAATAGAGTTCGGACCATACATTTGTATTGCAGCACAGTTTAGACCGTATATTTGTATTGCAATAGAGTTCGGGCCATACATTTGTATTGCAATAGAGTTCGGACCGTACATTTGTATTGCAATAGAGTTCGGATCATACATTTGCATTGCAATACAGTTCGGACCATACATTTGCATTGCAATAGAGTTCGGACCATACATTTGCATTGCAATAGAGTTCGGACCATACATTTGCATTGCAATAGAGTTCGGACCATACATTTGCATTGCAATAGAGTTCGGACCATACATTTGCATTGCAATAGAGTTCGGACCATACATTTGCATTGCAATAGAGTTCGGACCATACATTTGCATTGCAATAGAGTTCGGACCATACATTTGCATTGCAATAGAGTTCGGACCATACATTTGCATTGCAATAGAGTTCGGACCATACATTTGCATTGCAATAGAGTTCGGACCATACATTTGCATTGCAATAGAGTTCGGACCATACATTTGCATTGCAATAGAGTTCGGACCATACATTTGCATTGCAATAGAGTTCGGACCATACATTTGCATTGCAATAGAGTTCGGACCATACATTTGCATTGCAATAGAGTTCGGACCATACATTTGCATTGCAATAGAGTTCGGACCATACATTTGTATTGCAGCACAGTTTAGACCGTATATGTGTATTGCAATAGAGTTCGGACCGTACATTTGTATTGCAATAGAGTTCGGACCATACATTTGTATTGTAATAGAGTTCGGACACTACATTTGTATTGCAATAGAGTTCGGACCATACCTTTGCATTGCACTAGAGTTCGGACCATACATTTGCATTGCAATAGAGTTCGGACCATATTGTTACAGTGTTTACCATACATTTGAATTGCGATATAATTTAGACTTTACATTTGTATTGCCTTACAGCTTAACCGTACATTTGTATTGCGATACAGTTTGTTCCATACATTTGTATTGCGATATAGTTTAGACCTTACATTTGTACTGCGATACAGTTTAGACCATGCATTTGTATTGCGATATAGTTTAGACCTTACATTTGTATTGCGTTACAGTTTGGACCATATATTTGCATAGCGATAGGTTAGACAATACTTTTGTATTGCGATACAGTGTAGACACTGATAGAATGGGTCGATCTGGGGACGTTTCCTAACAGAGAAAAACGTTAATAAATGTCTGCTCGGTGCTAGTAGATAGATATTTCTTCTTTGTTTATTATTTTTACCCTAAGGTTATATGATACAATAAATTGCTAAACACGATACGTACCGAATAAACAAAGCAGCTATGAAAGGTTGACTTTATCTGTAGCAGGGGGCAGGCGTTAAACAAGTGCATTGAAAATTTAACGCCTGTTAATGGAAAGATCAGTTTTCCTTTAACTTTGCAAATACTGTACAAAGCATGTCAGCTTTCAAAATTTATTCAGTTCTTCAAGTGTCAAAATGTCAAAGTCCAGGAGGCAATTAATCCCTGTTTTCACTCACTCATGTAACCAGAACTTCCTGGACTGATTTCGTTTATTACCTTCCAAAGGGTTGGACTGGTTGGACCAGAATCGCTTATTTATAAATTAGGAACGGATTTTGATGGGGTTTTCCCTGCCAGTCTTGACAATAACTTTCAAGGTCTACATTGATATTCTCCATCAGACTAAACCCTGAAATATTTCATTTAAAAAATTGACAAACCGGTTGGTCCGTATAATCGAACAGGCCCCAGGTTTAAAGAAAACGTAATAGCGTTACAAAGATAACATACCAAAGGGATATTCAAAGATTGCTACAATCAAATCAAACAAAAAGGGTATTGAAAATTAATTGCATGTAAATTTATCATATATAAACTTAAGTAAATTTAATATTGTTCTAAGGACTGTTACGGTTGGGCCTTTAATGACCCACATGTATGTGTGTTTTCGTTATCGTTGTCATGGTAGCCAGTTGAAATTTACATAGATACGTGAAAATTGAATAAGTCACTCTTGTCGTCTTCCTCTTCTGTTAAACCATATTCTTGAACAAACTCGATATGTCTCTTAAACATGTATTTTAACACCAACATATACTTCCTTTGTTCAAAATTGTCTGAATTTTCAACTTTTTTCTTATTTAGAAAACTTAATTCCAACAGGTTCTATTGTGATATGTTTATGCTACAGAAACTGATGAGACGATCCTTAGAAGACATAATGCCATCTCATGATAATAATTACAACCAAGTTTGAATTATTTGCCATTGAAAATATACCCAAGACTGTTCTGTCGTAAAATCGCCCTCTTTCTGCGTGATCTCGAGAGAATGAAATGCATAGTTTAGATAAAGCACTCAAGGACATATCTATCTCTTCTAGCATATCTGGATCTGAAGAAGAAAACTGTTAAATATTTAGCCAATATGACTGTTTTAGGAGCCGCCCCTAGATCCACATGGTGATGGGATATATTTACAATGTAATACAGAATGAGAGTAAAAGGTTTGCCTTTAGTCATGCAAGGTTTCAAGTCCAAAATGTGAATTGTGCACAAACGGACGACGCATGACGCTAGACAAAAAGGACAACTCCTTGTTCAGTGACCAAATATACACATTCATATGAATTTATACAGTATTAAGAAACTGCAGATAATAACGGAGATGAGCATGTCGATGGTCATCAAGGAACTGACGCCACTTGTCGCACGACATCGTCTCAGTTGACTGGGCACGTCTTTGTTCCAGAATTCCATCCGGTCGGCCCACAGCGCGTGCCCCACGGAATCCGTCACTGATATGTTGAGGAAACTCTTGTTTGGCAGAGTGTATTGAGGCCATTCCAAAAGGTCAGAGTCATTGCCATTCGGATTTCTAAAACAAATAAAATGTATTGTATTATGAAGTACTAGAAGAAAACATGTATTTAAAAGTTTTCCATCAGCAGTCGACATCTAGATAGCTTAAACGCTGATCAGTTATTGCTCTTACCCAGATTTGGCGAAATTTGTCCAGTAGGTCATCACTCTCCTTGATATTGCCAGTTCATCATCGTCCTTAAGAATATTACTAGGGTAAAATTCGTTTAGACCAAACACAAAAGGGAGCTCGTCTGCATGGTTTGCTCCGTGCAGCCACAATGGTCTGGGCCGTACCAGTCCCCATCGGGGCTCGTGTGAAAACAAGTACTGGTACGTCTTAGTGCTGGCTCCAATGTGGGCGTCTAGAGATCGAAAGGCAGGGCTGTTATAGTTGACGTCAGCATAAAGGTTGGATACGCTAGAAGTTTGATCTTCAGCGTCACCGCTGGTGACAGGTTCTACGTACTTGTCGGCTATTGAAGTGAAAATAGCATCACAGTTGTCGTATAGCTGTCGAACAAGAGTAGGTATGACATTGTTATACGGAATATTTGCCAGTATTGCTACGGTGAAGTTGAACTTAGGAAACACTTTCTGGTGGCGAAGGAGATCAAAATAAAATAACCCCGACTCCGCTGAATTAAGCCCTGTCAAAAGGTCAAGATCTCGGAAGAATTTCATAGCATCACTGTTGTGGTCAGTCAATATTGCCTCAAAGTCTTTGATGAACAGCTCCCCATCTATTGTCGGACCCAGTGCTGATAGTATGGTAAAGCTGGCATTTTGCACATGAATAAATGCTGTGTAAAATGCAATACCAAGTTGTCCGGCGCTTTGTCGACGTAAACACGTTACGGTTGAGACAGAACTGTTTGAGGAACATCCTAGTTCATTCACTACTCGAGCGAATACTTTCATTGATTCTACACCAGAATCACGGGGCCCCACACAAGATCCGCTCTCTGCGATGACTCTCTGAAACAGACCTCTATTCTGGGGAATAATCGCCAGCATGCCAACACTAGCCCCTCCTGCAGATTCGCCGATTATTGTAATTCTTGTAGTGTCGCCACCGAAATCTCCTATATTGTTTTTTACCCATTGAAGAGCTAACATTTGGTCCCAAAGTCCATAATTGCCAGTGGCAGAGTTATCGCCCGTGGTAAAGAAACCAAATATGTTCAGCCTGTAGTTGATCGTTACAACGATCACATCGCCATGCAGCGCGAGAGCTGAGCCATCGGTTCCGGATCCACTTCCGGAAATAAAACTCCCACCGTGAATCCACACCATCACTGCACGTTTCGCTGATGCGTCTAGACTGTTGGGCACAAACACATTGAGATATAAACAATCTTCTGACACGTGAGTTCCACTTTGCATACATGCGTCCATGTATGTTGTACAGTTGAGAATTCCACTCCATGCGTTTGGCACCTCTGGTTTTCTGAATCGAAGATCTCCTATCGGTGGTTTAGCAAAAGGTATTCCCTTGAACTGGAAACTGCTCCCATTGTCTGACGTGACGTTGAGACCTAAGACGGGCCCGAGTCGTGTTGACCATTGGATTGTGGTGGTTGGTATGTCATTGGTTGATTTCGAAAGTACATTGTATCCCTTTAGCAAGAGCAAACTGAGGACACCGTACCACCCCACTGCCTGAGCTTTGTTCATGATGGCCGATATATGGTCTTCTTCTTCTGCAAAACAAATAGGAATAATGTTAGAAAGCAAATGTAACCTCACTCACCATCATAAGGCTTGAAGCTACTGGATGGTCCATAAGGTTGAATCCAATGCTTCCTGTCAATTACCAAACTCATTGTTTTGAGGAACGAAGCCTGCACTGTTTAAATGTCCTTTATCGGATTTCCTTGTTATCATTTATCTGTTGTGTTAATAGTTTGTGATAATCATAAACTAACATTTGTTTACTTAAATGAAATTTCCATAAAAGATTTTTTCCATGCCCCAATCGATGTAAACCTGAATATTTCGAATGCATGTGTAAAGATCTTATAATTTTGAAAGTGTAATGATTCCAGTGTTCCTTGTTTTTGTAATTTAACAGCTTTGTTACAGTCAGGGCACTTCCAAATATGACGTTTGAAAGAAAATGTAGTTCCAGCGCATATTATACAGCTATATCTATCACAATAATTACTCCTATGGAACTATAAAAGTATCGGTAAAATGTTTACTTAAAAAAAAAACATTTAACAAGAGATTAGTCATTTTTTATTGAGCATAAGTAATAAAAGCGAAGCAAGGTTTGAGCTGAGGAAACGAAAAATTAGCGGGCTTATAAAAAGGCAAAACAGATGCAAAAGAATAGACTTTAGTTGCGTCAACATAACTTTAAAACGGTCGTTTTTAAAAGGGCCTACCTTTAAGATATGGGTTACATAAAGCATGCCATCAAATAGCACACATGTTGTTGTAACTGCCATAAAATATTGAAAATCAGACCTCCAGTGAATCTTTGATAGTTTTAAAAGATACCAAATTTCGCCCTTTTTCAACCTAACCCCCTCATTGTTTATATGTAGGGCTTGATTGATCCAATCCTGAAATCCCCATGAAGTTATACCTTTCAGATTCCCATAGATTAAATACAGTGGACAAAATACATGTTATTTGTTTCGGAAAGAGTATTGTAAATATTTACGATATATCTAGAGTTGGGAAGGCCATCGCTTCATACAAAGAGAAAGAAAAATAGTTTAAATTGACACTTTCTGATTTTATGATCTTGCTAAAAGGAAATACATGCTACTGGAAATGTATATAAAGAACTGGTTTAGAATATTTATGGGAATGTCAATTATGATAAATAGCAACAGTCACTCAAATATGGATGTGGCATAAGGGTGAGGAACATTCAATTCCTGATGAGGGGCTAAGCCCGAAAGCTAGAACGTAGAATGACTGTTGCTATATATTTTGTTGTGCTCCCTGTAGGAAATTTGTGATAGATATTTTTTAATTATGATAATTTAATATAAACTTGGTCCTAGGATGACGAATAACTGTATGATGGAGTGTCATTTAATTTTGGTAGACTGTATCTATTACCAAATGATAAAATGACAATCACCTGTATGTGTGTGTGTGTGTGTGTGTGTGTTACGTTAAGTTACAAGGTGGTAGACTCTGCTAGTAGATTCTTTAGTCCCCAAGGTTTGCCGTAACCTTGATTGCCACAGTTATCTCTTTTGAGTCGTGGCATGGTTCATGATATACACACTTTACAGAAACGATAAAATTTGAAGACGTATAAGACGAATATCATTTCAGAATGAACTTTTCCTATAATGCATATGAATATACATCACATATTGTGAAATATGTCCTCTGCAAACGAAATGGTTTCAAATCATCCTAGGTATCACGGAAAGCTAGTTAAAGAGGTTTTCCTGATTGCTGCTCTAATTAATTATAATAGTAGGTATGTGGATAACTTTTAACTGCTAATGGGCTACTATATCGTGTATATTGGGGGGGAGGGGGTCATTATTAATCTCAAACAAATATACAGTGAAATACAACAGGCCAAGTATCGTTCTGATAATTATAAAAATCAAGAAAACTCCAATCTGCAAAGACAGTTCAGGATACGGCAAATGTTATGTAAGGTTAAACATATTGCAATATTTTACGTACCTTGACGTCATGTATGTTGAGGTACATGTAGTTAAACGTTGTTTCGATATGACACAGATACGTACTTGACTCTCCTTTATGTAAACACGGTTATCGGTGGTGGATACCTACGTTCAGGCATTTCCCCTTGTTATTGGGAATGTCTAGCTACCCATCACACGGCCGGGTGTGAGCGAGGGGGCGGGTCGTAAATATTGATAAACACGTGCACGTGGTCATCGAAAATGTTTTCTTTGTTCTTACAGTCTTTGTGTCAGAGTGTGTAGCCTTGAAATTGTCCGATAATGTGCGTTATCGTCTTTTTAAGTAGGTGACAGATAGGCAGATACGTACTTGACTCTTGACCTATTTTACTGTTCAAATCATGGACTTTTTCACTGCTAAATGTACAACAAAACGCGGCAAGCAAACTTCAATGAGGCACATCAATTTTAAAAATGCATGATCGATGACTTTACACAATTGATATTAACTACTTGCTTTCTGCTTGTGAAATATAATTTTAACCAATGACAAAATACAGCGCTAATGAATATGATGAAGCATAAGACGCTTACCCTTTCGGAACACCAGGTCTAAATTTCATTGTACTTTTAAAGGTATCCATGTAAATCGTTCCCTTCCTTTTTTCATGTTTTGCCGAGGTTTATCGATTTTCAGATTTAATTACGGTATTGTTGACACTTAGGTATTCTCTTTTCTCTTGTTTTTCTTCTCACAAAGATTCTTGTGATTCTCAGTACCAAATACCTTTTGAATACAAAGTATGACCGTGCCAGTAAAGAGACATTAATTATCTTATGTTTTGATGTGGTCGAACCCTAGCCGATAGGTTTTTGCCTTGAGACGATCTTTCTGAGAAGGATTTAAGTTTGGTCATTTTTTCATTTAACTTGTACAATGCCTTTGCTAATGGATAAACTGATGAGAAATTTAACGTGGATTTGTATTACTCTTATATTTATTTGAATCGTACTGTTCTTTATAGAAAACTATTCTGAGACATGTTTCAGATCAAATTTAACATTCTTGAAACAATTTCGAACTCTTCACGGCTGCGACAGGTCAGATTCTTCAGAATACCAGCAGAAGCGATCTACACTTGCTAAGCTATACACAAGGAATTACGATAAACTAAATTCGAGCCTGTAAGAGGTCGTGCAACCTAAACATCACGAACCTTTTTACGAGTCGTGACTCAAGGAACACGTGCATTGTGCACAAGGCAGCCTTTTAAACATAACTAAATTTTAATAAACGTTCTCGATGCGACTTAGTTACTGTACAGTAGTAAATGTAACGAACGATTTCCTGTGGCGTCTAACTCTGCTGAGCTTATCACATATGTGAGAGGATTGTTGTCAGTCCTTGCCTCGGGTGAACTTCCGTGAAGTTGGTCATGGAACTTGTCACATAGCACCAACTTCAAGCACATGTATTCCAATTTATGGGTCGGAGAGTTTATTTCACTTTTCTTCAACCATCGATTAGTTATATACATTAAGTCGATCTTTCCCTTTTTGCCATAGGACTGCCATCAGCCCATTCAGTGATACTTCTGTATCTACAAAGCCAGCACTGGTACAGACGTGAACATTTTGATGATTATTTTGAAGGCCTTCTCAAATCCACGGAACCATCATCTCAGTTCTTGCCGCCTTCTTGTCAATAGGTTTTCCAGATGGTAAGTCATAAAGAAGATTTTTTTAGTCATTTGCAAGCCGCCGAAAGTATCCTGTGAATCCCAGGAACGTTCTTAATGTTTCACAGAAATTGGGATAGACCATGACGTCACCGCATGGAAAACTTATACTTCGGAAGCATAAAAAAAAAACCTTTGTTGCGCTGAAACAACAAAATGATTTCAGCAATTGAAAGGTGATTTTTATTTTTTAGGCATTACAGACTAGTATGGTGATCCTTTTTCAAAAGCTGATGAAGGCCCTACATCTTCTGAATGGTAGCAGAAGGTATTCCAATATGACAAAAACCAGTCTTTACAAGAATGGTTTTAGATATGACATTAAAGAATGTCTTTATGATTGCCCGACAATGTATACCTGTTTTAAAGAATGCATTTATGTAGAATGCATGTAGAAGAAATTCAAAAGGAATTCGGGAACAGGCGTAATGCCTATGCAAGCCCCTGGAGGGAGATACAAATTCAGACGTAGATACGAACTCCAGACCGAGTATGTCTTCCAGGTAAGCCGCGTTAGTATTCAAAATATACACTATAATTTGTTTAATGGAATTAATAGATATATACAAATGGTACCTATAAATTTTGATTAAACGTTTTATTGCATGAATGAAGCAAACGGCAGAAAAAAATGAGAGCATTACAAAGGCCCTCTTTAATAAACACATTGACATAAATTGAGAAATAGCATAATATTAATCACAATGAATACCGTTTTACACAGAGAAAAAAAAATACATATAATCCAGTAAGGTTAAAAAGGAGGTAAAAAACAACAACATAAAACAGGAAAAGCGAAATATGTTATAACCTAACCCCAAACCTTCGCTAGATTTGTATTACTTCCATACTTCAAAAATAAAATGAAGAAATAAAAAGAGAAAAAGAGATAGTTGGTTATATCGACAGGTTTTTATTTCAAAGTCTTATGATAAGATGTTTCTTTTCTCCAAAGATGAAGAATGAAGGTGTTTTATGTCTATCAAAACAGTGTAGGAATTGCAATTTTAAAAGAGGAACAAAAGGTGAAGATATTGCAGTTGCAAACAAAACAAAAAATGCTGGAAAGCTATTCAATTGGAAATTTATTTTAACTTGAAATTTATTTCCTTTGTGATGTAGACATTCCCTACCTTTAAAATAAATCAAAATTGAAATCGGGAACAATGAAAATATAGTTGATATTATCTACATATGAATTGGTTACGCAGCGTAAAATGATGACGCGGTTGTGATATGATACCTCTGCATAAAGTGATGACGCGATCCTATTATGATATGGTTACGCTGCATAAATAAAGTGGTGACGCGATCCTATTGTGATATGAGAACGTTTCATAAAGTAATGACAATTTAATATTCTAGTGTGATATGGTTTCTCAGTAATCCTATTGTTTGCATAATACAAGCTCAACATGTTTTTCACAGTAATAAAAGTAAATACACCAAACTATATGGGGGAGATTGCAGCAAATACTGAATAATGACATTACTGAAGTACTAATATCTCAATTTGGCAGACATGTTCTTTTTCAGTGACCAAACATAGACGTTCATTTGAAATTATAGAGTACAAAGAGACTGCAGATAACGACCGAGAGTTGCATGTCGAAGGACATACTGGAACTGACGCCATTTGTCTCCCGACATCGTCTCAGTTGATTAGGCACGTCTTTGTTCCAGAATTTCATCCGGTCGACCCACAGCGCGTGCCCCAAAGAATCCGTCACTGATATGTTGATATAAGACTTGTTAGACAGGGTGTATTGAGGCCATTCCAAAAGGTCAGAGTCGTTGCCATTCGGATTTCTAAAACATACATATTTATTGTAATGCAGTGATGTATTGATAAACGATTTATGTAAATTACGATTTTGGAGCAGACAAATGCCATGCGTAGACAATATTTTTTTACATAAAGCTGTTTTTTTAGATAATTCTATTATAAACTTGTATTGACGCTTTATTTGCAAAAAAAAAGGTGTTGAGGAACTATATTGCAACTCCTTTTGTTATCTCAAAACAACGATTAACGTTATTGCTCTTACCCAGATTTGGCGAAATTTGTCCAGTAGGACATGATTCTCCTCGATATTGCCAGTTCAGTGTCGTCCTTAGGAATATCGCTAGGGTACATTTCGTTCAGACCAAATACAAAGGCGATGTCGTCACCGTGGTTTGCTCCATGCAGCCACAGTGGTCTTGGCTCTACCAGTCCCCATCGGGGCTCGTGTGAAAACAAGTACTGGTACGTCTTAGCGTTGGTCCCAAGGTGAGCATCTAAAGACCGGAAGGCTTGACTGTGATAGATGACGTCAGCATAGAGTTTTATGGCACGAGACGTTTGAGCGTCAAGGTCACCATTTGGTATAGGGTAGACGTACCTGTCAGCTATCGATTTGGAAATATCATCACAGTTGCCATACAGCTGTCGAACAAGAGTAGGTATGACATTGTTATTTGCAATACTAGCCGGTATTGCTACGGTGAAGTTGAACGTCGGAAACTCTCTCTGGTGACGAAGGAGATCTTTATAAAATATCCCGGCCTCCGCTGAATTAAGCCCTGTCAAAAAGTCAACATCTCGGAAAAACTTCATAGCATCACTTTCGTAGTCGGTTAATTTCGCCTCAAAGTCTTCTGAAAACAGCTCCCCGTCTATTGTAGGGCCCATAGCTGAAAGTATGGTAAAGCTGGCATCTTGCACAGCATTAAATGCTGCGTAAAATGCAATGGTTAGTTGTTCGGCGCTTTGTCGACGTAAACACTTCACGGTTGAGACCGAAGAGTCGGAGGAACAGCCAAGTTCATTCACTACCCTTGAAAATACTTTCATCGCCTCCACACCAGAATTACGGGGCCCCACACTTGATCCGCTCTGTGCGATGACCCTCTGAAACAGACCTCTATTCTGAGGAATAATCGCTAGCATGCCAACACTGACCGCTCCCGCGGATTCGCCGAATATAGTCACTCTTGTAGTGTCGCCACCGTAATCTCCGATATTGTCTTTAACCCACTGAAGAGCTAACATTTGGTCCCAAAGTCCATAGTTGCCAGAGTTATCACCCGTGGTAAAGAAACCAAACAAGTTCAGCCTGTAGTTGACTGTTACAACGATCACATCGCCATGAAGTGCGAGAGTTGAGCCATCGGTTTTGGATCCACTTCCGGAAATAAAACCCCCGCCGTGAAACCACACCATCACTGCACGTTTCGCTGATGCGTCTAGACTGTTGGGCACAAACACATTGAGATATAAACAATCTTCTGACACGTGAGTTCCACTTTGCATACATGCGTCCATGTATGTTGTACAGTTGAGAATTCCACTCCATGCGTTTGGCACCTCTGGTTTTCTGAATCGAAGATCTCCTATCGGTGGTTTAGCAAAAGGTATTCCCTTGAACTGGAAACTGCTCCCATTGTCTAGCGAGACGTTGAGACCTAAGACGGGCCCGAGTCGTGTTGACCATTGGATTGTGGTGCTAGGTAGGTCACTGCTTGGTTGTGATAGTACATGGTTTCCCTGTAGCAAGAGCAAGCTGAGGACACCGTACCATCCGACTGACTGAATTTCGGTCATGATGGCTGATAAATGGTCTACCTCTTCTGCAAAACAAATAAGAATGTTAGAAACCAGTGGTAACCTTACTCACCGTGAGCAAGATTGATTCTACTGGATAGTTCATAATGGTTGCTTAATATACGTTGCTTCCTGTAAACTTATCATACTCATGTTTTGAGGAACGAGACCAACACTGATTTTTTTTTCTATGCCGGGTATCCTCCTGAATATTAATCTGTCTTGAATTATATTACAGAGGAACTAGAAAATATCTAATTTTATCTTGTTCATATCCCTTTTAATAACGCCACGATTTTGTGTATTTAGGGACAATTTGTAAATGAATTTTCCGAAAATGTCATGGTGATAGCAAACTTACATAAAGTACTTCGGAAGCCTATGTGTTAGAATCTAAGTTTTCAGCAATTTTGTTTCTTGTTTAAATTATTGTATTTTACAAGCGGGACACTTTCAGACATTTATCTCAAAGGAAATCTGAGTCTAATTTTTTTTTCAAAACGGCGAATGTAATGCTATTAATAACTTCAGATGAATAACGCAAGTACATCTAGGTATTTGGTTTTTTCAATAACTTCAATATCAAATAAGAGATCGGCCACATTTATTGACATATTGGGGTTTAAGAAGCAGCGTCCACTGTAGAGGCTGTGAACGATTGTGAAATGCAGGTGATAAAGTAACAAGCATTAAAAGTTATTTATATGATTTTTTAATATATTTCAAGAGGATACGTCTATCGAGAGCGTACACCTTATTATCAAAAGTGGAAATAAATGTCCCTTTTCGATTAACATTACTATATGACAAATACCGATTTAAGTTTTATTGAAATTCTCCAGGTTGATATTGTTGGTTGCAAACTTTAAGTGATTGCGGTAGCAATCAAGGATTAAAAAAAATATAAGAGGTAACTAATGTTGGGAAACCCTTGTAGAATTTGGGATTTGATTTTGTATTCTTGATTTTGACGACCTCAATGGCAAGCCAAGTTGTCATTTATGCACGGAGCAGTGTTGATCCAGTATTTAACCAAATTATATAAGATATCTTATTTAATTATATAAGATATCTTATATACTTTATGAGATATCTTATATAATTTGGTTAAGTACTGGATCAACATTGCTCCATGAATAAATGACAACTTGGCTTGCCATAGACCACAATAAATCTGCTGCACTCATTGTCTGTTTTGCCTTCGTGTTTAACATTCGCCCAATCGGGGAAGGCATCGGGTTCTGTTCCCTGGCCGAGATTTACCAACGTCTTTAAAATTGGTAGTTGTTTATCATCGTAAACGTTCACCATTTAGGGTAATCGCAAATCGTTAGTATAATGTGACCGGGTGGAATGCCGTGTTGGGTGCCTTCGGCATGGTGTTTCATTGAGAGAGCACTCTGAAGTCAGCATCAGATCCGCGCTATTGCAGTACACAATTACACCAACATATCGCCTCCAGCACACACTACACACATGGAGGGGTCCCTTAGATGACCTTACCTGTTAATAGCTCGATATACGCAATAAACCAACCAACACATAAACCCATGTAGCAGATGTGCGAATGACTCTCTACTATGTCTAGTCGGAAGTACGATAGTGGTGCTAGTTTGTGTATGCATCTTAGCTTTTGTTGATGATACATTGTGCATATGTTCACTATTCTGATGGGTTAACTGAAGTGAGTGTATCGAGGGAGGGGGTTATCATTCTACTCAAACAAAGGTGCGGTGAAATATTGCAAACCAAATGTAGATCCAATATTTACAATATCAAGTAAACTCAAATCTGCAAAAGCAGTATAGGACATGGCTAATGCCGTGTAAGGTTAAAAAGACATACATATTGTAATGAAATTTTACGTACCTTGATCAAATGTGCGGTGAGCTATATGTGGTTAAACGTTGTAATCCAACAGCACACTTATGTTTACCTTCTAACGCAAACACGGATTTGGTAGTGGATGTTGACCTGGGGCCTGTTCGTTTATGCGGAACAACCGGTTTGACTGTTTATAAATGTAACAATTTCGGGTATAAATCCTGGCGGACCTGCAAATGTGTATGCAGGCCTTGCAAGGCTTTCTCAAGGCTCGCCTGAAAGCAGCATCAGATTACTAGGTCCGACCTTATTTAATAAACGAACAACAGTGGTCCGATCGGTTTGACCGTTTAAACGAAAACGGCCCAGGTTAATTCATTGAGAAAGTCGAGCGTGACGTTACGCTACTGACTGTAAGGAAGGGTGTGGCTATATATATATTGATAGACACCTGGTCTGATGAACATATTTTTCTTCGTCCTACTATCTTTGTATCAGTTTGTCTCGTCTCTGTCCCGTATGTCATTTAATTTATGCGGTATTTCAATTAAATTGTGTGCGTTGTCGTCTTTTTAGGTAGGTGACATGGATATGCTTCGTTTAATAGCTCTCAAGAGCTCTCAATATTATATATTAAAAGCATAAGCTTTGATGTATAAAGAGCGATTTACACAAGAATTAGAGATGAGTGAAAAGTTAAAAGTCTTTCATGTTTCTTATAACTAGCATATTTATACATAGTGTGAATAAGTCAGATTTTATATGATGATTATCAAGTATTTTCTTCTTAATTTGAGGATAAAAGGTTGTTATTTACGTTCCTCGACCTGCTAGGAGCTTCAATAACATATACATGTATATACTCATGTACGTAAGAGCTATATGCAAATTGATGTGTGAAATGTAAAGGTAAACTATGAATAACAATAAACATATTTAGAGACAAAGTAAGACGTTAAATAAAACTCAGGTACAGAAAGGGACAGAGTAAGACGTAAAATAAAACTCGGGTACAGATAGGGACAGAGAAAGACGTAAGAGAAATCTCGGGTACAGATAGGGACAGAGTAATACGTAAGATAAAACTCGGGAACAGTTAGGGACAGAGTAATACGAAAGATAAAACTAGGGTACAGACAGAGACATAGTAAGACGTAAGATAAAACGCTGGTACAGATAGGGACAGAGTAAGACGTTAGATAAAACGCGGGTACAGATAGAGACAGAGAAAGACGTAAGATAACAATCGGATACCGATAGAGACATAGTAAGACGTAAGATAAAACGAGGGTACAGATAGAGACAGAGGAAGACGTAAGATAAAAATCGGATTCAGATAGAGACATAGTAAGACGTAAGATAAAACTAGGGTACAGATAGAGACAGAGTAAGACGTAGGATAAAACGCGGGTACAGATAGGGACAGAGAGATCCGTAAGAGAAATCTCGGGTACAGATAGGGACAGGGAAAGACGTAAGAGAAATCTCGGGTACAGATAGGGACAGAGAAAGACGTAAGAGAAATCTCGGGTACAGATAGGGACAGGGAAAGACGTAAGAGAAATCTCGGGTACAGATAGGGACTGAGTAATACGTAAGATAAAACTCGGATACAGATAGAGACAGAGTAATTCGTAAGATAAAACTCGGGTACAGTTAGAGACAGAGTAATACGTAAGAGAAAACTCGGGTACAGATAAGGACAGAGTAATACGTAAGATAAGACTCGGGTACAGTTAGGGACAGAGTAATACGAAAGATAAAACTAGGGTACAGACAGAGACATAGTAAGATAACACTCAGGTACAGATAGAGACAAAGAAAGACGTAAGATAAAAATCGGGTTCAGATAGAGACATAGGAAGACGTAAGATAAAACTAGGGTGCAGATAGAGACATAATAAGACGTAAGATAAAACTCGGGAACAGATACCGACAGAGACATAGTAAGATAACACTCAGGTACAGATAGAGACAGAGTATGACGTAAGATAAAACGCGGGTACCGATAGGGACAGAGTAAGACGTAAGAGAAATCTCGGGTACAGATAGGGACTGAGTAATACGTAAGATAAAACTCGGGAACAGTTAGGGACAGAGTAATACGTAAGATAACACTCGGGTACAGATAAGGACAGAGTAATACGTAAGATAAAATTAGGGTCCAGATAGAGACAGAGTAATACTTAAGATAAAGCTCTGGTATAGTTAGGGACAGAGTAATACGTAAGATAAAACCCGCGTACAGTTAGGGACAGAGTAATACGAAAGATAAAACTAGGGTACAGACAGAGACATAGTAAGACGTAAGATAAAACGCGGGGACAGATAGAGACAGAGAAAGACGTAAGATAACAAGCGGATACAGATAGAGACATAGTACGACGTAAGATAAAACTCGGGTACAGATAGAGACATAGTAAGACGTAAGATAAAACGCGGGTACAGATAGAGACAGAGTAACGTAAGATAAAACTCAGGTACAGATAGAGACAAAGTAAGACGTAAGATAAAACGCGGGTACAGATAGGGACAGAGTAAGACGTAAGATAAAACTAGAGACAGATAGAGACAGAGTAAGACGTAAGATAAAACGCGGGTACAGATAGAGACAGAGTAAGACGTAGGATAAAACGCGGGTACAGATAGGGACAGACTAAGACGTAAGATAAAACTAGAGACAGATAGAGACAGAGTAAGACGTAAGAAAGACGTACGATAAAAATCGGGTTCAGATAGAGACATAGTAAGACGTAAGATAAAACGCGGGTACAGATAGGGACTGAGTAAGACGTAAGGTAAAACTAGGTTACAGATAGAGACAGAGTAAGACGTAAGATAACACGCGGGTACAGATAGGGACAGAGTAAGACGTAAGAAAAAACTAGAGACAGATAGAGACAGAGTAAGACGTAAGTTAAAACGCGGGTATAGATAGGGACAAAGTGAGACGTAAGATAAAACGCCGGTACAGATAGGGACTGAGTAAGACGTAAGGTAAAACTAGGTTACAGATAGAGACAGAGTAAGACGTAGGATAAAACGCGGGTACAGATAGGGACAGAGTTAGACGTAAGATAAAACGCGGGTACAGATAGAGACAGAGTAACGTAAGAGAAAACTCAGGTACAGATAGAGACAAAGTAAGACGTAAGAAAAAACGCGGGTACAGATAGGGACAGAGTTAGACGTAAGATAAAACGCGGGTACAGATAGAGACAGAGTAACGTAAGATAAAACTCAGGTACAGATAGAGAAAAAGTAAGACGTAAGATAAAACGCGGGTACAGATAGGGGCAGAGTTAGACGTAAGATAAAACGCGGGTACAGATAGGGACTGAGTAAGACGTAAGGTAAAACTAGGTTACAGATAGAGACAGAGAAAGACGTAAGATAGCAATCGGGAACAGATAGAGACATAGTAAGACGTAAGATAAAACGCGGGTATAGATAGGGACAAAGTTAGACGTAAGATAAAACGCCGGTACAGATAGGGACTGAGTAAGACGTAAGGTAAAACTAGGTTACAGATAGAGACAGAGTAAGACGTAAGAGATAAGCATCACACCAACAAGGAATAACGACCAGCTATCCACTCGGCACGAACGAAAAACGATATGTCCCAGCTTTATAAAGTAGTTTCCGGAAGGCAATGGTTCTGTCACCCGGCCGGGACATACCAAAGTCCTTAAAAATGGTAGTTGTTATTCTCTGCTTAACGTTCAGCATTTAGGGTAATGGCAACAACTGGTTCACCCGTTGTCAGTATAATGTGACTAGGCGGAACGCTGTGCTGGGTGCCTTCGGCATGGTATTTCAGTGAGGTAGCACTATAAAGTTGGCATCAGATACACGAACATACCTTATATCCAGCATACACACACATACACGCTAAAACAACACACAATGTGACTATAGTTGTTAATGGGAAGTTAAACAAAATAAAGCCAAATTATCTTTTAATTGACTTTAAGAGTAGACCGACCCGCTTGTTGCTATATATGTCAGTATTGTGGCAAGACTGACGTAGGCTGTCAGATTTAGTGGACGAATTGTCTCAGTTTGTTGTACACTTCGCTATTTCGTCGCTCTTCCTCCTAATGCTTATTTTCCATACGCTTACTAGATTTGGTAGTATATTCATTTTGCAGATATAGATATTTACCATATTAATATGATTTTTAGGTATTTCGAAGGGCTCTTCTTCGTATTTCACTTCATCATCCCTGGGCGAATCGTTATCTTCATGATTGTCAAAGCCTCCCACCAACACTGATGATTAAATTTTAATTAAATTGCGTGGTTTTTTTTTAAATACAGGTTGTCAGTATATCTTTAATAATATTATCATGCTCGTATTGATTCAAAAGCTGCTGAAGAAAAAAACCGACTAGGAATTGTTCACCTATAATGATAATTTGACGATAAAATATTTACCACGCGCTGGCACTATATAGTAATTTCGCCATTCGCTGGTTCTTTATTCCACTAATATTTATCGAAAGTTCAGAATTTCGTTTTGCTGCAAAAATTACCTTAATGTCATCTAATGTGTGAGTTATCAGATAATTAAAATCACTACATGTCATTAATCCTTTAATAAGTATATAATCCCATATGATAAATAGTGGTTTTATCCATTCTAGCAGATAATCTGACCATCTCATAAAAACTTATCTTAATTATACTCTTTATCTTAAATTTGTGTTTTGTGATATGTCGAACAATTTGCATCAGATTGTATCACTTCTTTTTTAGGATGCTTTATTTTTGCATCATCGTTTACGATTTGATCGAAAGAAAGCCCCTTTCACGTTCATGGAGGACATGCAAATGTTTATGTTAAGGCTCGCCTGAAAGCAGCATCAGATTTTTAGGTTTGACCTTATTTCATAAACGCACAACCCGGGTCCAACCGGTTCAACTGTCACGATAAACGAATGCGGACCAATAATATGCAATATTATGCTTTTCCCTTTACACAGCGTGCTTTTCCGGGGTTAACTCGCGCATGCGTAATCGTACATCCTTTTGTCCTGAGTATTCCAACATGGCGTCCGAAGACGAGACCGTATATTGTATATGTCGAAAACCTTACGATGAAAACGAATTTATGATCGAATGTGACATTTGCAAGGACTGGTTTCATGGAAGGTATGAAGAGGGTCACCATCAAATAACATGTAGCGTGTATTTACCTCACAGAACCTCTAAATGCAGAAAAAAATTAATCGGAGGCTCAGCTGTTTTTGGCTTGTGTCAAATGTGTGCAGCGTCTGCCAGACATGTTGACGCCACGTCTTAGAATAACGCGAAAGTAAAGATAATTGTGTGAAGCTAAATTGGCTTTGTTAAATCACAAGTAATAAGTCAAAATATATATTTGACATCTTTGTCGAAAATGATGAAATGTAGATTCACTGCCGTAAGCGTATTGAAGTCTATTTTGAAATGACCAAGTCTACTGCCGCGTTAATCGAAAAGAAAACATGAGCATAATTCCTTCGTTAATGATGTATTTATGACACAACAATAATTAGCTATGTGTCCTTATATGATAATTAAATAAAAGCACGTGGAATGGGTCCTGTGCATAAAAGTAAATTGGTCCTTGTTTACATTCTCGACAAGAAAGGGGAGTTAACTAGTACTGTTCTTGGTAGTGTAACACATTGAAAAGCAGGTGATGTGATTTACACATAAAAATACATAAATCGAAAAAAACTTGGGTTGCACATTTCTGCCAAAAAGAATTAGAATGTTTTTCTAGTATATTTTTTGTTCATTTAACTATATGAAATCCACTGAAATTGTACAGATCTTATGAATAAGCTTGGTGTTATACACTAGGTATACAAATCTGATTATAAATGAATCTCATTCAGTGAAGAAAGTCATTTGAAATGAATGTACATCCAAAAAGCAAAATAAGTTTTTTTTGCATGCGAAGATAGTCAAAGAGTACATAATTTAATTTGTTATATATTCATATCTAAATTGCATTTTCCAAAACATTTCCACACAATTTTGTGTGGGTTCTGTACAAGTGTGTTTAAAATACTGTTCTTCTGATAAGAATATTCCACAAAGACCTTTACTGGTTTTTTACTGTATTTCAAAATGCTGAATATGTGTAGAATAATAGCTATAGGCTTTCAAAGTTAAAGTAATCTGAATTCTCACTTACAATGCTTACTTACAAGTTTTTGATCGTGTTTTTTATTTTATTTTTCAGTTGTGTGGAGGTTCAGGAGTACCAGGCCATAGACATAGAAATTTACCATTGCCCGAAATGTCAACATTTAAATGGACCTCTTGTTCGTAAGTTGTGGATGTAACGGATAAGACATCCAAAAGACGAGAAATTTCCGTTTGAAACATGATAATTGTTTAAAATGACATTAAAAATAAATATTTTTGTGCATTTAATAAGTACAGGTATATATTTTCAACAACTCAACAAACTGGATTACTATTGAATGTGATTTATTTATCAGCCCAAGATGGCTGGAAAGAGTAGGTTATTTGACAGTGTGTTGTTAGACATGGGTTTGAATCCCAGTATCACGATAACTCATGTCAGGCACTTAAATGGGATCAGAAATAATGTCTAATTATAAATATATATTTTTGTTTAAAGATTTAAGGTATATCATTTTGTAATCACCACCTCTTGATTATAATAAAAACCTAATTAGTCAACATTGACTATTCTAACTCAGTCTTTTTTCTCTCCTTATGATGGCGTGATGACTGTTCTTTTATTCTATAATAATAATCAAATATTTAAAAGCATGATTTAATTCCTTTTTAGTTAAAAAGAGAAGGAATTGGCACAGACATGACTATTCCGAGGAAGATGTAGATGAAAAGGTAACTACATTATATAATTTTACCATAGCAGAGCTCAAACATTTAGCCTACATTTATTTCCCAAATATATAGATCTATTTGCAGTTGTTTTGTCACTTTTTAATGTCAATTAAGAATGGAACATCAATGAAAGCATTAGAAAGATTGCCTTAAAATTTTTATAAAGTGCAACTTCTAATTCTTCTCTCTAAAGCAATGATTAAGTCATTATGTGACTTTAGCTCAATTACTGAAGCAAAATAAAGTACATTGTACACTGTACTAAATCAAATCACTTTGTTTGTAGGCTGTACAAACAGGAACAGTTGTATTTATAAAAGAACTCAAAAACAGAACATTTCCAAGGTGAGTACCCATGTTTATATACTAAGAAAGAGGTACTCATCTGTTGAAAATCTGTGTTTCTTTAATTAAATAATATCCACACCTTATTAAGCAAACTTTGTCTGAATGTACCATAGCACTGTGTCTGGTTTCAACGTTTTAGCTCATCTGGTCCAAAGGGCTAAAGTGAACTTTACTGAATAAATCAACTTATCCCACATTCTTGGACACAAAGGTCAGGTTTGTGAAAAATAAGAAACAACTACTTCTGGTTTGTAAGGTCCAGAGTTTAAAAAATTTGGCCTGGAGCTTGCTGGGGTACATCCTCAATATCCAGGGGTTACGCTCACTTTCGCTCTCTACATCCCTGGAATGTGTCATAGCAAAAATGAAGGCACATAGCTAGCTATTTGATTGATGTCGGGTAAAAAAAACCTTACCAATCACTAGGCTTTGAAGATTACAAGGAGTGACGCCCGACTTCAAAGCCTGTCATTTTTTTACCGTTAAGCAACCGCGAGATTCTTTTGATGTACATCAAAGGACCAAACTAGTATTCTCTTCTCATCCACAAGATGCTGCACATGTACATTGAGCCTTCGTTTTTGCTATGACATATTCCAGGGGTGTAGAGAGTGAAAGTGAGCGTAACCCCTGGTTATCAAGGATGGCTGGGGTATTATATATATTATAGTTCAATTGCAAGTTTTAATTGAATCAAAAGATTATGTCCAACTTTTAATGTCTTATAAAAAAGTTGGTTAAAATCATTCAATAAAGATTCCTAAATTGAGGATTAATGTCACTTATCGTGTAGTGTTGTTAGCTTGATCGTTATGAGATTTTATCTATGCAATTTTCAAAACATTTATTGAAATAGTACCTGGTAATAGCAAAATCTGAAAGGTTATCTTTTACAGTATTCTATGACCTATTTGTGTACATATTGATTCAGTGCTGATGAGATTCCTGTGATGAGGCTACATGGCAGCGAGTTAACTCTAGACTTCCTCAAACAAACTGGGTTTCATGTTCCCATCATTGTGGAGAAGAAGGAAGGCCTGGGTTTGGTTGTGCCTCCTTCAAAATTCAGCATTGAGGATGTGGAAAATCTTGTTGGTATGTTGTGTGTTTCAATAATGTTTTTAGGTAATGTCAAATTGATATTATTCTTCATGTTTTACCTTCAATATATGGGAAAAAACATGATATGTGTCAACTCACTGGGTATCTACACTTTCAATTAATTATTTGATATTTTATAGTGTATTGCTTGTGAAGATAATCTGGGTAGGTCTAGATTAGTTCCCAGGGACAGGAATCAAGGTTATAGTTGGTAACTAAGGTTTCACAAGCCATGCAAAAGAAATGCATACCAGTATCATTAACAGAGACAGTAATTGTTTGTAATAGAAATATTTGCTTATAGCTCTCTGTTTTTGACACAAAAAATGCACACGGAAATATGAAGAAAGAGTAGTCTTAAGTTATACAAATGTTTGTTTGAATTCATTACTTACATGGCACCTATGCTGGTACCATATTCTACGTGTAGGTATTCTAATGGAACTGACATTCACAGATTTCATAAAATGGAATATATTGTTTACACCATGACCAACAGTAATAAAACGGAGATGCTGCATTTATTTTTACGGTCATTATTGCTGTTATTGACTTTAAATAGATTTTTTCTACCAGCCAGTGTGAGTCTAACTTTTTGGTTCAGGTTCCATGAGAGAAATAGACGTTATAGATGTATCCAAACAAGAGGACTACAAAATGTTGATGAGAGAATGGACAGAATACTATAACAGCCCAAACAGGTCCAAAATCTATAACGTCATCAGCCTGGAGTTCTCCAAGACACAGTAAGGCATTGTTTAGAATGCAGCATAATCATATAATATCACATAAAATCATATATTAAAAAAAATATTACATCTATACCTTGATTGAAGGTAGTCATTCCTAGTCAGACTTTATTTATAATTGAAGAAATATTAGAAAAAAAACTACACTGTATTGATATTTAGTAATATTAATATATCATTATATGGAGGGGAGGAGAGGCAGGAACTTACTTAATTGTTTTAAGTGTGAACTTATAAGTTATGATAATATGTGTTTATATTGGTGGCAGGGTCTAAAGCAATATTGTGTGATGGACCACATGAGATAAATAATTGTAATTTGACCACACAGTAAAAGGTGCTTCCCTGCCCAAAAAATATCTACCGGTAAATTTGAAATATCCCTGGAAAGGAAACCATTTGAATTTGTTATTTTTGTCATTTGTACCAGGTTGTCCGAACTTGTTATACCTCCTACCATCGTGCGACAACTGAGCTGGGTATCCAATGTATGGCCCGAGCAGTTGCCAGATGACTGTACATACACAAAGCCAGCCGTCCAGAAGTACTGTCTGATGGGTGTAAGGGAGAGTTTCACCGACTTCCATGTAGACTTCGGAGGCACCTCCGTCTGGTACCATATTCTACGTGTAGGTATTCTAATGGAACTAACATTCACAGATTTATTTAAATGGAATAATTTTTTATACCATGACCAACAGTAATCAAGTGGAGATGCTGCATTTATTTTTTACAATCATTATTGCTGTTATTGACTTAGGTTTTTTCTACCAGCCAGTGTGAGTCTAGCAGATTTCAACTAAATTTTTGACCAGCCAGTGTGAGTCTAGCAGATTTCAACTAAGTTTTCTTATGCTTTTTTCATCTTTGTGTGAAGTTTGCTTCATTAATATATGGGCATATAATCCTTTTCTTTGTGATGCTATAGTTAATTGTTTCTTGGAATTTAGGCTAAAACTTTATCTCTAACTCAAAAACCCTAATATTTCACAGGATAAATGAACAATGTTTCTGGTCATATCTTATATAATATGCATATTTTTTACAGGGAGAAAAAGTTTTCTACCTAATCCGGCCGTCCCAGGCAAACCTGACCCTGTACGAGAACTGGCTCTCTTCCTCAAACCAGAGTGAAACCTTCTTTGGTGACCAGGTGGATACCTGCTATAAGTGTGTGGTGAAGCAGGGACAGACACTGTTTGTGCCCACAGGCTGGATCCACGCAGTGTTCACACCCATCGACTCCCTGGTCTTCGGAGGAAATTTCTTACATGATCTTCAAGTACCTCTCCAACTTCAGTGAGCTTTTTCTGAATTAAAATTTTTCTAAGCTATTTTTTCCCCAAGGAAATGAAGAAAATATCTATTTTTTCAAGAACGATCAATTTTAGAGGAGGTCAAATAAGGTGTTAACTGGTTCACAAATGATGTTTGATGATCATTATGAACCTAAATGTGTTATTTTATAGTGACCTCTTAACAGTAGTGTTTTAATGTAGAAAGAACTCTATTAATGGTTGATATACATCAAAGGTTGTTTTTTTATGCCAAAAATTCTAAATATCTTTAAAAGGTACACAAATGAAATCTATTCCTAATTTTGCAATTTTTTGTGATTAATCAGGGTGTATGAAATAGAAAAGCGTGTGAAGACACCTGCCAAGTATCTCTTCCCAAGCTTTGAAACAACAAACTGGTATGCAGCCAAACACATTCTAGACTTACTGAAAGGTAATGTATACTTTTATGTCTGTGATCTGAGCCTGTCATTTGTTTGTGTTATACATGTACTACCCAAGGGGTTCCTTCCTAGTAACAGTAAACAACACAAGTCATTAGCATTTTAAGTGTACTGTTATCTTTTAGACACTATCTTCTTTGCATATTGATGTGAAATCTGACGATACAGATGTATTACAGAAATAGTAAAAAAATTTTTATTAAATACAAATATACAAATTAATAAGTATTACAATTGTGCAAGTAATTAGTATTAATGGACAAAACTGAAAATTATCAAATAGATAATAATACTAGCTGGTACAGTTTAATGCAACTTATAGCTATGGCACAATAACACAATACATCTCCAGCACACACGCAGGCATACACACATAGGGAGATATTAGCCAGGTGTCATAGGACTAGTAGTTAGTGCTTTATAAGGCAGCTCCTGCGAATTCCTCAAAAATTGTATAATTGTATTAATTGTATATCTATGTACTGTAAAGCCCTTTAGAGTGGCTTATATTAGCTAGATAGGGCGCTATATCAAATGTTGTATATTATTATTATTATGGGCAATTGGTTTCTTATTAAAAAAGATATTACTACAAAACCATAATAAATAGAAAATATCTGAAGTTTCAATTACGATTTATTTCAAAGTTTGATATTGCTGATTGAAATCTTTCAGACTTTGCCGAGGACAACACAAAACCTCCGATACATATCCTAAATGGAGGAAAGGCCTTAGCGTCACATCTCAAATCCTGGACACAGAGAAAAGATGTAAGCCTATCATTAATAGTGGTTATTGTGAGACAAAAACTTCTTTAGATATATTTTATGTACATACAGGTAAAAGTGAGAGATTAGTGAAAGTTTAACAATTTGTCATATCTTAATTATTTTGTTATATAGAAATTCATTGCACTTCAATGCTAGGGCATTTCTACCACCAAATATATATATAGATTTGATGCTTACTGGGTGGTGTAAATTTCCCTTTTGCTGTCTAGGGGATCAAATTATTCGTGATGGTTAATTTGATTCCCTAGACAACTATACAGCTGTTAATTCTAATTTCCATTGGGGTCAAGTAAAGTGTGTTTTACTGTATTCAAAGTCCATAAAGAGTGTCCATTAAATTTCTAAGCAATTTTGCTGTTAGCTATTGATTAAGTTTGTATCAGTGAACAAACGTTGGTTGTTATGCACAGCACTATATCTGGCAGTAATGAATCTGTTTACAGGGTTATTTTCGCTGCATATATTTGAAACAAAATTGTTTGAACAGTTAACAGTCAGAATGAATTCTCCAGTTATACAAAACAGAAGTGTTACAGTAGAAAATACCTCAGTATACAGAACAGGTTGATATATTTGACTGTGATCTTATAGAAGAAACTACCCCAGTATACAGAACAGGTTGATATGTTTGACTGTGATCTTATAGAAGAAAATACCCCTGTATACAGAACTGGTTGACATGTTTGACTGTGATCTTATAGAAGAAAATACCCCAGTATACAGAACAGGTTGATATGTTTGACTGTGATCTTACACATGAATGTCTTCTCTCTTTTCCTGCTGTGGAAATGTTGGATGACTGGTTCGTTCACAACAGTTGAACAACCTGCATCTAGTGAGTTATATAATTTCTTCTCTGCATTTACTATTTCTCCAGTGGGCTGGTGTTTTGAAAGTTCTTTTTGTAGTTTTGTATCCATCTTTTGTCTTGTTGATGCTTGTGACCTGTAGAGACTATTTATATACCTTCCTTGTCACATGATCATAAAACAAATGTCACATGATCATGATGCAGGATCACATGATCATGATGTAAATGTCACATGATCATGGTATAATGTCACATGATCACAATGTTAATGTCACATGATCATGATGTAATCGTCATATGATAATGATGTAATTGTCACGTGATCTGGATGTAATTGTCACATAATCATGACGTAAAATGGCACATGATCATGATGTCATTGTCTTGTGGTTGTATGGTTAGTGTCACATGACTAGATCAAGAGTATTTTCAGTACATAAAATGCTGCATGTTGAATAATAACCACTTTATTTCTGGCTCTTTGGCAAGCTGTAGAATATGCAGGTCATTCCTTCCTGTGTATGGAAGCGGAAATATTATCTCTGCCCTGCTTCACTAAAACGCTGACTAGAAACCAGCTTCCGTACATTCTTATATAATCCCCTCATTACTTAGACTCACGAGGAACTAATAAGTAGATGCCTATGCCTGTGGTGAGAACTTCTAATGACATCATCATTTTGTGTTCCATTAGACATTGTATCTATAATATGATCATTATGTTCTAATATAAAGAAACATCACAAGACAAAAATTTATTAAGTTCATGCATTGGGAGAGTTTGCTTTTTGTTCATTTTTGTACTTTCATTGTTTTGTAGTTACTACAGTTTTGTTCACTTTCTGATTTTAGTCCACAACTTATGACCAATATTCAATGGTTGCCTAGACAAAAAAATACTTAACACTTTTGCTTGTCAGAAAATGTTGTCAGATATTTATAGCAAAAAGGGAGAGAAGTGATAAAGGCATGGCCTGTTGTTCGAACCTACTCATATACCATCTTGAATTAATTTGTTAAAATGGAATTGTACTGTGTATGTTGAAGCTGGATATGATATTTATCTGTTTTGAGAGTATCAATATCATAAACTGTTGTTCAATTTTTAAAACAGAACTCAATACACCACTGACTGTCTGAATTTTACAAAAGGCTGATACAGCCCTACAGCAGGCTACAGTGTTGTTTTAGTAAAAGGGATACATATCTTACAGACATGTACAGTATTTACATTATATCCGGGCACTTCTAGTAACAGGATAAATGAGGTCGACAGGCCTGAACGATTAGGAAATAAACAGTATACTGGGCAGTGGCATGATAAATGGCTTTAATTGCTTTGCATTGACATTACATTAAACTTTATGGTAAGGAGCATATATAACGAGATTTGATTAAATGGACAACTGGGTATGAACACCGTAAGTATAAGTTACATGAAAGAGAAAAATGCATTATTTTTATGAAACTGGAAATGATATACCCGGTAATGGGTATATATCTAAAATTCAAAATAAATCTAGACTTATAAACTTGTATGTTTCACACTTCAGCAAGGCCTACAATACATGAGTATATGTTTGATGTTGTTTGGTCTACCTTGTACAGTACAGTGATATGTTGAGCAGCCTATAGCTAGTGTGTTATTGCCCCTAAAACAGATTTGATACCACAGTGCGGCTGCTGTTTGGCCTAGTACATGTATGAACAAACTGCTCATATATCTAGCACTATTCGCCATGCTCCTGCACAACTAATTTGTACGATACCTTTCCTACTGTGATCGACACTGAATCAGCATTACCTTGTTTCATTTTACATGTTTCAGTTTGTTGTCATTACTTTAAAGTTAGTAATTACGCTGTCACCTGAAAAAATAAGTATTTGTCGGTTCTGGTAAAATTTTGATGTAAAGTTAATCCATTGCTTTTATCTGCATAATTAATAATGTAATGATTTTATACTTTTTAAAGATTTTTGATCAGTTTTTGAATTTATAGATGAAACACAATCTATCCATATAAAAGTTATTCATTAAATCTATATTATTAACAGTAACTGAACAATGAGATAATTAGCTTATAGTTATGTACTATACAAATTTCAGTTTGTAAAAGATGCCAAGCATGATGTCCCCGAGATGATACAGTATGGAAGGTTGTTAAAAGACCTAAACAAGGCATGGAGGAGGTTTGACACTCCAGTAAGTTTTGTCTTCATTGTTTATTACATGTTTACAGATCACATATTCGCTATATGTCAAATGTTGTTCTAGAATGCTTTGATAGAAACATTTTCTTCTATATGTTCAGCATTCTAGGGCAAGTAAGATATTTCATGTAATACAGGCGTGCTGGGTTCAGTTAACCTTGAATCAAACAACATTTCCAATAGTGTCACTGATCCTCTTATTTTGGCTATTTTCCCCTGACAGCAGAGACAAGATTTCTTTATACAAATCCCAAATTTAATCCTCCATTAATAAATAGGTACATTATTCTTTAAGACTGCATTGATCTCTGCATCAGCAGTAAATGTTTCATAGCAGCTATTAATCAGGGTTTTTTTGTTCATTGATTCCTTTATAGTGACAGTAGTAGTGTTTAAAAACAATTGGGTGACTTCTGGAAATTATATAATCCCTGGGGGTGCTCATATTAGAGCAGGTGTCCCTGGGCATGCTCTTTTTAGAGCAGGTGTCCTTGGGCGTGCTCTTATTAGAGCAGGTGTCCTTGGGCATGCTCTTATTAGAGCAGGTGTCCTTAGGTGTGCTCTTATTAGAGCAGCTGTCTCTGGGCGTGCTCTTATTAGAGTAGGTGTCCTTGGGTGTGCTCTTATTAGAGCAAGTGTCCTTGGGAGTGCTCTTATTAGGGCAGGTGTCCCGGGGCATGCTCTTATTAGTGCAGGTGTCCTTGGGTGTGCTCTTATTAGAGCAAGTGTCCTTGGGAGTGCTCTTATTAGAGCAGGTGTCCTTGGGTGTGCTCTTATTAGAGCAGTTGTCTCTGGGCGTGTTCTTATTAGAGTAGGTGTCCTTGGTTGTGCTCTTATTAGAGCAGGTGTCTCTGGGCGTGCTCTTATTAGAGCAAGTGTCCTTGGGTGTGCTCTTATTAGAGCAGTTGTCTCTGGACGTGTTCTTATTAGAGTAGGTGTCCTTGGTTGTGCTCTTATTAGAGCAGGTGTCCCTGGGCGTGCTCTTATTAGAGCAGGTGTCCCTGGGCATGCTCTTATTAGAGAAGGTGTCCTTGGGCGTGCTTTTATTAGAGCAGGTGTCTCTGGGCATGCTCTTATTAGAGCAGGTGTCCTTGGGCGTGCTCTTATTAGAGCAGGGGGCCCTGGGGTGCTCTTATTAGAGCAGGGGGCCCTGGGAAATAACTGAGGCCTAGAATGTTGATATTTGGCCATTATTATATAGAAATTTTTGGTTTTACTCTGTTTTTGTTGTCTTTATAAAGAAAGAATTTTACTTCATGTATAAGCTGAATGTTAACTGCTTTGACCATTTTAAAATCTGTTTTCGTCTTACACTTATTACATCTCAGAACATTTTCGTACATTAATAAAGTTTATTGGGTTTTAATATGGTGTCAAAAGTAATCATTGTAATTCATGAATGTATCTGTTTTGCAGACAAAAGGCAGTCCAGTGAAATTAAAAATAGAAAAACAGAAAATTGAAAAACCAAAAGAGAAACAGGAGAAAGAGAAGCACGAGAAAGAGAAGGAGAAAGAGAAAGAGAAAGAGAAAGAGAAAGAGAAGTCCGTTAAAACTAAAAAGAAGAAAAAGAATGTGCCCCCCAAACAGATGGTCAACCTTGACCTCCTTCACCAACACACTCAGGAAAAACTTATGGAGATGGAGAATGAGCAGAAAAAGAATATCTACGAATTCCCTGTATGTTTACATTCAGTTTGTCATCATTTAAATTCCACACTTCTTCAACTGTTTGAATTTAAAATTTGTTCTCTTTGAGTTAAATGCAAATATAGAGACATAAAATAATAAACTTGGCAACTACTGATGTCTGCATATTAAACTTTTTAGGTCACCTGAGCTTTAGCTCAAGTGACCTATTGCTATCCGTTTTCGTCCGTCGNTAAACAGAATTTTTCAGGTTTCACTCCGACATATACTTAAATATGAATTTGTGTGTGTGTGCTTAAATACCATTTGCAATGTATGGTCAAGTGTTTCAATCATTTTAAACAGGATGACGACGATGATTCCCTTCCTGGTTCCCTGAAAGTCAGAGTTCCTAAGGCTGGGGCGTACATAGATTCAGCTCTCAAACAGGAAAAAAAGGGTTCCGTCAAGCTGGAAATGACAGATATGCCGCAAAGACAGGAGAATGTGCCGCCAGATGGATTAGTCATAGAGTCTCCTTTGGACTCTAAAGCGATAGCTAAGGGATTAAAGCTCAAAGTGTCAAATGGAAAAATTGTCAGGTGAGTATGTAAAACAGTTTATCCTTTAAAAGCTAACATAGCTAAACACTTGATTTTTGGGGGGTCTTCGGGGTCTTTTCTCCTGGAATTTAAGCTCAGTTTCCCCTATTTGAATAGTCATTCAGCAATCTACTGCAATCAATTTGAGAATGTCCACATGATAATTATATGTAAAAAATCTGTCTTTTTCTCCCATTTCATGCAGACTTTGTATATACAGTCAAACCTCGTTATCTTGAAGTCGACGGGATCGTTGGGAAACTTCAAGTTATCCGAGTATTCGAGTTAAGCGAGTTCCTATGTTTGGTATATATGTCATTGATTTCTCTGACAATCAACGTATTTCAACAGTCGGATAAATGACTAAAAGATTGTTATATAAAATAAAAAATAACAACTTATTCATAATCATATTCATTAATTAATTAATGTTACAATAAACACACATGGTGTCTCCGACCTCGTGCTATGCTGATAGAAATTTCAATGCGGAAATGAAAGTGCGCAAGTCTTTACACAAATCACTGTACTGGAGCGTACACGTTGGATTGCTCAGTTGATTTCGACATTCCAAAAATGGGTATGAATTAATCAGGAAACATATCCACATTGATAGACTCCAATGACACTTGACATCTTCTCAACACGACGTACTCAACAATAATTATTGTATTGTTCCTATAATCTCTCAAGACTGCACACTGTGACCCATTTTCCGGTTAGAATGTGTCGGCAGCTTTTGGTAGTATCTTTCAATAAAAAGGGTTGTTAAAATGTAAGGTCTAAGTCTCTGTCAAATAATAGCAGAAAAGCCGCAAAGTACAGATACAAATTAATACATGTACCAGTGCCAGGTTTTACCAGGGTAGATTACAATGCTTGTACAGTTGTTATCTTTTTTATTTTGAGATAAAGAACATAATTATTTCAAAAAGTCAAGGTGGATAAATACATAGCTATCGCATGATACATGTATATCATTATCTTGTCTAGAACAAAGATTATGAACTGATGAAGATCATGTGATAAAACGTCATGAATATGAGTATTGTGGCAAAAGCTCACACCCCACCTGTACAGGTACATACCCTCAAGGTCAAGTTCCAAGTTAAAGGTCAAAGGTCAAATCACTGCAATACTTCTCCAGACTTGTAAACTATAACTGCTTTGCAGTATATATTATGAAAGGTATATGCATTGTGACAAGATTGTGTGTTTTATACCACACTTGTTTCCATACCCTCCAGAGCCAGGCCACTGCAAGGGGTCACTATGATGCTTGTCCAGACAAACTTTGAGTCATTTAACATTGTATCGAAGCTTTTCAGATTACATAACACAGTTAACTAAGATCAGAGTTACATAGACGCACATTGTCACGTATCACTTTACCCAGGGTTCCCCGAGTTACGTAGACGCACATTGTTACGTATCACTTTACCCAGGGTTGAAATCTCAATGGGCAGAACACTATAACCAAGATCAGAGTTACATAGACGCACATTGTCACGTATCACTTTACCCAGGGTTCCCCGAGTTACATAGACGCACATTGTCACGTATCACTTTACCCAGGGTTGAAATCTCAATGGGCAGAACACTAAAACCAAGATCAGAGTTACATAGACGCACATTGTCACGTATCACTTTACCCAGGGTTGAAATAGCAATGGGCGGTATCATTGTTGAGGCCTAGTCAATCGTTTTAGAACATTGATCAATGCAAACCCAATCATTATAATTACCGTACATTGATATTGTTTTGCAGTGATGTGAAGAAGAAAGGTAAAGGTACAAAAGTTGGTGGGAAGTTCCAGGCATTGGTCGGGGGCGATGGTGAAGATGCTGACAGTGATACAGACACTCTTGTTGTGGACGAAAATCCACAGCGAGGGAAAAGGGTAGCAGGGGCAGGTGCCAAGACTGCAGCGGGAACTGGCCCCAAATCAGCCTCCACACTGAAACCAGGATCACTCAAGTTAAAACTATCATGTTAGTAGTGTTTCTAAGCAAATGATACATTGACTGAAGTTTTCTAGGATTTTGAGGAGCCAACCACACAACTTTTTCATCTAAACTGAATCATTTTGCCACCTTACATTGAGCAAGTACAATGATCAAGTTTCAATTTGCCATCGTTTTGAATTCACATTCTGATATTTCTTGCTTAAGTGGAAAATTTCTATCAGTTTTTATGAGATAATTGAGGAGTTTACAAATATTTATTGATTCTCGTTGATTAACTTTTCTTAGTCCTTGGAAAAACTGCCCAACCAGAGTCTTCTACAAGCCAGGAGAGCAGCCAGGAGTCTGATGTAACAGCTAGTCAGAGTGACTCGGAAAGTCAGGAGGAAGATCAGGCTAACCGCGCAAACCTGCCAACGATACGAGGAGGACTCAATGGTAGCATAGCGGATATACTGGAGGCTAGCGGGTACGGCACAGAGACCGACTTCAAAGTGGACGATGACATTGGGTATGCTGTTTACATACGGATTGCATTAATCTACCAGGAACTTGCTAACCTGATTTCTAACTTTTGATACAAAGATGGTATCAGCAGTCAATAGGTCACATCATAATTACTAACATGAGAAACCAAAAGATTTGGTTGGCTTGGACAGTCATTCCCTTATCTTCCGACTTGGACAGGTAAAATGTCATGTAGGAGATTTATAGCAGGTCACACAAAATATAAGAGTGTCACACCTTAAGGTAAGCATGTCACTTCTTCGTAATGAAACAGTTAGTGGAAATAGCTGCATTTAATTGCAATTTTAGGTAAAGGTACCTGTAACTTTTTTTGAACTATGGTTAACTATTGTTTTCTATTTGAACAGAAGTGATACTAGAAATAAGTATATCAAGATTTACATTCATTGATATATATGTACTGGTAAACCTAGAATTGACTAATTTTCCCATGTGTTGTCAGCATCACATTCTGAGTCCTGTCATCTTTTCAGGAGAGCTCCATCACCTAGTATGAGGGATGCAATCCAAGGCATGCTGTCAATGAGTCAGATGGGTGGGATGGAGCTATTCTCCAAGGGGAAAGGTCGACGCACCATACGTCTGCAGCAGCGGTCAAAACTAGTAATGGAAGAAGAGGAAAAGCTTGATTCCTGCTATAAAGATGAAGAATTTGGTAAATTATAAGAAACCGTCATAATTGCTAGTTTATGTAGTACCTATTTAAAAAAAAGTTTTACCTTTTGTGTTTAATGATATTGTTTAAACATGCTGTTAACATCTTACTGTATTTATTCCACAGTAAGCCCAGAAGGCTGGCACATAATCTCTGACTCAAATAAAGGAGGAGGGCTTATTACTGGATGATGAATTAGCATTTGTTGACATTTCTTATGAACTATAAGAGATCTGAGTGGGCCTAATACCAGGCATGGGCTTATAACCCAATAAATATGGTACTTCTTTGGCCTAGTGTTAACATGCATTTAATTTTTTTCTCTCTGTGAACAGTTTATCCCACGCTAGACTTATCAGATGATGAAGCAGAGCAGATATTCAAAGCACAAAGTAAAGCCAGTAAAGATGACACCTGGAATCCAAAAGGTATTAGATTATTAAAAATTGGTCCCAGTAAAATAGAAAATCTTGGAAAAGTAGGTTTTGTGACTGATCCATAACAGATCATGTAAAAAGCCCTTTTAAAAAAGAGAATTCTCAAGGCTTTCTTTGAGGATGGAACATCAAATTCTTTTCTTTTTTAATCTTTTGCTAAAGGAGGGGAAACAAACCTAAGTTAGTTACTTCATCCCAAAACACTATACCTACTGATGGCAGTTTTATGGAAAATAGATTATGTATAGTTACCATGGAAACCAGAGCTCCAGTAGGAAAAGGATAGCTGATGGCTATCAGACAACTATAACTGATATAGAAACCTAATTATGATCATCTTGGATATCCTACATAAATAATGCCCTTTTTCCTTGATTAGAAAATCCAAGGTCTCCACACTCTGCTGCTTCTGATTGAGCAAGATGTATATGTCAACAACTTTTGTTCTATTCATACTTGCTGATAGATGGTACTAATGCATTGGATAGTCTACATGATGAATAAGGGGATATTGTCTAGATTCCATAATCAAAGATGGCTGCCATGGCTTCTGATTGGCTGAGATCTCTCTAGCTATTGATCATGTTCTGCTGGTCTGTTTTTATTCATACCTGGTGGTAAATGATAGTTTTCATGTACATACTTGGGTAATCCATATTCCTAACTACAAAATGATTGGTATGGCAGTTATTAAGTATGGTAAAGCACAAGGGCCCTTGCTATCCTGTCAGTGTTCTATTAATCAGCATCTGTTTATTTATTGCCTGTGAATAATTCTGTAGAAGTATATATCTGTATGTGTGATGTCTTGTTTCAGCTCGTGTCCAGGTGACAATACCTAAAGGGGACCGACCTCACCGTGAGGGAACGAAGAAGGAAGCTATGGAGCATGTCATGGCAGCCACTGCAGCCAAGCCTGCTGCCTCTCTTGTAAGAAACTCTTTTGCTTTTGTCACTTTAATTACACATTTTAAGCTCACCAGGCCTGTAGGGCCACGTGAGCTTATGCCATACTGCGTCATCTGTCGTCCGTCCCTCAACTTTTTCTTTTAAACAACTTCTTCTGAAGAACTGGAGGACCTAGGGTCATGATATATGGCCAGTAGGTACCTGGGATGGAGTGCTATGAAGTTTTCTCTTTAAAATGACCTTGACATACTTTCAAGGTCACAGGGGTCAAATGTGTTAAAAATTTCAAACAACAATATCCTAAGAACCATTTGGACTAAAGTCATGATACTTGAGTATGGTATGTAAATCAGCTGTGTGATTACAGTAATGTGGTAAAAGGTCAATTTTAAGTGCTAGCCAGAGTCAAAGGTCAACATGGGTTAAAAAGCCTATAAATTAGAATTTCAACAACAATATCTTAAGAACCATTTAAGAGATGTTAAAATGTCTTGTGTTCTAGTTACCAAATTTGGTCTGAAGTTACCTTTATATCAGTTTCATGTAACAAAAGAAACGGGGTGTGCGATACAGGCCCTCTGGGCCTCTTGTTTTATTTACATTTAAAGCTTCATTCTCTTAATAGCAATTAATCAGAAAGTGATAGGTATTGCTGATATTCTAAAATTGGCAGACAATATCATGACAGTAATAGCTACAAGATGTGATATTTTTAAAGTTTGAAGTTACAACAGAGCGACCTTAGTGACTTCAATGATTATACAGTCATGATGCCATTCAAGTTTCACTTTTTTTCATTGATGTCCATGGATTTTTTCAAGAAATGTTTTGCTATATTTTCAAATCCTTTCAGTGTGATAAAATCTTATTTAAATGTGATTTTTGAAATTAATCTTGTTACTAATAAAAAAAAAATGCCCTCTTTTATAATATCCTTTTACATATTTTTTATTTAAGAAACCAAGACGGCCCAAAAAGCGAACAAAGTCCGAAAGTTTTTCCGAGGGAGAAGGTCAAGGCACTTCAGCAGGCCTGTCTTTGTCCTCATCAGCACCAGGTAAGGACTTTAGTAGTACTTCATACTAGACAAAATGAGATAAAATAGAAATTAAAGCAAAATGACATCAACTTTTGAAATCCATTTACACAAAAGACAGAGATTAGTGTAAGTTAAACAAAGTGCACTGATCTCTAATAATTGTACATTCTTTCCATAAGGGCTCACAGAAGCCCTGCCCATTTTTATGCCCCCGCCATAAAATGGGGAAAATTATGATTGTCATCGGGAATATGATATTGGCAATTATGATCCCAAGTTATTGTTGTCTCTTGGTGTAGGGTAGCGGTTGTCAGAATCATACTGTATACCAGGTATGAAAAAAATCAATAACCATTGAAAGATGTAGTCATTCTGAGGTAAATCTATGAAATAATGGTTTAGTGTAATATAGTTAAAATTGCATAAATTTTGACTTGAAGTTTTACATCCACGTTTAAGGTTCAGCATTCCGTCCAAGCTTATCCTCCAGGCCAGCTAACCCTACTCCTGATAGTCCCCCAAAACGTAAGTATCACAGCAGTCCGCCACACATTAAGTACCTGTCAAAACACTTACCTTGTCCAGCCCAATGTTTCGTGTGATATGTACAGGCATTTCAGTCCTCAGGTGAGGTTCACGCTTATATAGTGCTTTTCATATGAATGACAAGGATTCCAGATGAATGAAACTGGAATTATCACTTCAAAGGACTATGTATGGTTTGGGCCTGTTTTGGCCCCGTAATGCATCAAAATTCAAAACCTTTAAATGAACTTTGAAATGACTGTTTCTTTAATTTAGAATACTTCCCAAATACTATTATGAAAATATTTATTTATATTTCTAATTATTGTTGCTATGGTAACAAGTTCAAATTCGCATAAATTAGAAAAAAATGAATATTCAGTGGATATTTTGCATAGTTTTTCTCCTAGAAACTATAGAGCGCATGCTTGAACAAACTTAATATCAAAGGATAATGTGTAGGCATCAGTAATACATCTTTAGGAGAAAATATAAAGTTTGTTCAAGATTGCGCTCTATGGTAACTAAGAGAAAAACTAGGTGAAAACCTGTCAAAATTGACTGAATAATCAAATTTCAATAATTTATGCAAATATGACCTGTTTACCATGGCAGCCAAAATTGAAAACACAAATAAAAGTTAGCATAATAGTACTGGGGAAGTATTAAAAATTAAAAAAACATTCGTTTGAAAGTACTATTGCAGATTTTTAATTTTGACGGATTTGGGGGCCAAAAAAGGCCCAACCATACATCACTCAATTAGTTCTGGAAAATAAACTTTTTTTTCTGGATTATACTATGGAGGTTTCACTGTTAGCAAGTTTATGGGAACATTCAATGATATCTCCTGGTATTGCAACATTTTAGCTCATTCTCTCCTACATAATTAAACTGGACTTGCCCAGTCTATGATTTGGTAAGGTTCAAATGTGACTTTAAGGGTGAATGGGTTAAAGGAGTGAACAAGGCTTCATCTTAATTCAAGGAAACTTTTGTTCTACTGTGTGTCAAAGTTGTTTACTATTTTTTCTAATGACAATGTAACAGGCATATGTTTCTCTTTAGGGCAAAATAGTTATCACCATTCTAAATATAAGTATTCATATTTCAGCAAAAAAGCCTCGGAAGGGACAAGCCACAGCCAAGCAGCGACTAGGGAAAATTCTCAAAATGCACAAGATGAAAATATTTTGACAACACACAGGTTTCAATAGTATTATTGCTATACAGCCACAGTACTGCCAATCAGGGACTATGCCAAAGTTTCATATTGTTTGTCTTATTTTTTTTAATTTTATAAAAAAAAGAAAAGACAAAAAGGCCACGTCAACAACATCAGAGAAAGGCATCCAAATGTTATCACTACATGCATGATTTTTATTTATTGAAGTATTTGAAAACCATGAATGCCTTTTTACTTCAATTTCATTTACATAATCATTGGAAAGAAAGTGTGAATGCTTGGTAAGATTTTAATATTAACAAGGGGTTAAGAAATAAAAATAACAACTTTAAATTATGTTGCGCAAGTGCTATTACCGAGGGAGTTTTCAGCTGTAGTCGTTTTCAATATTATTTCTGGATCACTTCAACATGTGGCTTTTGTACGAATAAATTTGGTAGGTCATTCATTCTCTTATACAGATTTATTTAGAGTTTATGTTTAAATGCAAATCTAGTCTTTTTTAAATGACAAATATGTACCTAATTATACCTCATATTTATGTTTAAAGATTATGTTACGTCAATACAAATCTGACTTTGAAATTAATTTGTAAAGTTATTTATCTGTCAAATGCATTAGTAATATTGAAAAACCACTAAAAGGTTGAACTTGAAATATGTGCATTGGTTGATGAAAAATTTCCAATTATCAGTGCAGAAAAGATTTCAGGTAAAATAGTCACAATAAGAAAGACGTTTTCTCTGATGATCTCAAATAATGACAAGTGATCTCATCTAACTAGTATGGCTTTGGAATGGTAGCTGAGCCTATTTAGTTGCAGACAAAGATATTTTTATTTAGTAAATATGTTCTATTGCTGATGAACTTTGTTAACTTTGCTTCAGTTATTTTCAGTTCAACAAATTTTGTTGATACAAATTGTACAAATGGAGAAGTTCCTGGGCAAGTCTGTATAAATTAAATTCTTTCCCTGGGTGGTCATGAAGATGATTGAAAACGTTGTGAAAATAAACAATCGAAACATTTACAATTTACAAAACGTTTTCAGTAGGAGGTGATAAAAATTTAAGAGCTTGACATTTTAAGATCTATGTATTGTGTATACATATTATTATAAGGGCTATTCCAGAAGCAAGTATATACTTTGGGGGTTCGACGGGCAGGTAGTCACTTACAATTGATAATGTGATATTGATATTGTATATTTTATAGTCACAAATTTTATGTTAGGTACAAGTGTAAAAGAAAGTGTACGACTCATTGTAATACATGTATCCCATTTTTTATGAGAAGTAAAAACACTTTGATATCCCAACTCACCTCCATTTAATACCGGGATCTACTTGTATATCTCATTCCTTAACTGTGATAATGCAGCATGTCACAGCATGGTTTGACATTACTTTTAAGCAATAAAATCTATTAGAACACGTATATGTTTCTGCTAGATTACACGTCATTGAGAAATTACAGTCAAACTGTTATTTCAGACTAGGAAAATACAAATACATTTATCATCAAATTATTTCCTCATTACTTTTTTCTTAGGCATCCTTTCCGCTTCTTTTTTAAGTTGAAATCAATACATATTTGTATGTTTGTAAGTTCAAAATCATAATTTGCTGTCAAAAATTACAAGAAAGCTGTTTCCTTTGCACCAACACAGGACTTCAGATTTATGAAAAAGTTTATTAATCCTATTGATAAAATAAAGTTAATATGTTGATGAAACTGTTATTAAGATATACCAGGTAACTGCTATTTTATGACAGTTGACTGGAAAATAACATCTCAGCTGAGTACCTAGGTAATCCCCAACGCACGTTTTTGTCCAGTCCTTTCTGGTCCTTTCTGAAGTTTGACTGTTTTAATTTGTTTCACTACAGAAGATTTTGATAGATACACTCATCATGCAAAGCAGTAATGTAGGACTGGAAATGATAAATATAGGACTAAATGCAAATTTTCCAGGAGTATGTTCTTTAATTGTGTTTTTTGATTCATGAAGATCATACATTGTGTTAAGAGATTGTATGTATGCATCATCTTAAATCATTCTCGATATCCAGGGGTTACGCTCACCTACATACCGGTAGGAGAGCGTAATCCAGGGCTTTCTAGGATGCATCTTACATGTGATTGATGTATTTGTGTATGGGAGGACCATGCATATTGAACATGTATTTGGTGTACGGGAATACCATATGTTGATTGCTCACACTATATATTGTATAGAGTCTAAATGAAAGGCAGCAGTGACAGTTAATGTCACGCCATGCATTGTTTGACACAGTGTATGTTGTAGCACTGTAAGAAAAAATTGTATATAAACTTGTAATTAGATGACAAATTTGTATATTTTTCCTGCATCAAGATAGTGTACAGATATAGTTCATTTTTAAAATGATTGTGTAAAATTTTGTCTTGATGTACAGGTGCAGTTCATTTGTATATATATTCATTGAATATTTCATTACGTTTATGAAAATTAGTGTATGCATTAATTTCCATATCGAGTACATATATTTCATATATAAAATAGGGGATTTCAGTGTACACCCACGTTAATATTTATAATGAAATGGTTGTTTAACTGCCATACACAAAGTGAAATGCTAAAGGTACAGTAAGGGAAACTAATTTGATATTATTTCCAATAATTTTAAAGAATTTGTATTCATCCAGAGTTAAAAGAAAATCAGTTTTATTTAAAAAATAAAAATAGAACAATAAAAGTAGAGATTGTACTAGTACCATCACAGTTTTATAGTGACAACACTTTTAAAGGTTGTCTTTCCTTTCTCTAGCTAAACAAGTCATTATGATCATAAAATAAAGACAATAGTATGCCAGTCATGTGATGATACCCCTAGTAGACAAACTGATAATCAGTCGTCTTTACAACCAAACAAATTCTGCCAGACTAACTCTCGTTAAAAAGAGATGAACAGCATAGTAGATAAACACTGCCTTACTTTTCACAGCATGGTAGATAAACACTGCCTTACTGTTCACAGCATAGTAGATAAACACTGCCTTACTGTTCACAGCATGGTAGATAAACACTGCCTTACTGTTCAATGATCATCTCAAAGGAGAATATCTCAAGGAATAAAGTGGCTATTAAAAACAATTTTTTTGAAGGAATTATTTCCTAAAATGAATTGAGAACTACAATATATTTGATTTCTGAAAAGACAGTTATCTATGAACTTAACAAATATTAAGAAAATTAAAAATTATTTCTTAAAATAAATATTAGAACTACAAGATATTTGATTTCTGAAAAAAAAGAGTAATTTTAATGCAAAAGACTTAATCAATTGTAAAATATTTATGAATATTCATTGTAGCATGTAATTTACACTGTAGAAGGTTCAAAGACTAACAAAATATTTATGATAATCCTATTCAGTATGTTCTTAGATATGTCAACTTGGAACAAACAACGCTTTGAATTAAATCTGCGATTCCACAATTCAAAGTTTTTAGCTCACCTTGCCCGAAGGGCCATGTGAGCTTATGCCGTACTGCGCCGTCCGTCGGCCGTCCGTCCATCAACTTTTTCTTTTAAACGACTTCTTCTGAAGAAGGGATGGAGTGCTATAAAGTTTCCTCATTAAAATGACCTTGACCAACTTTCAAGGTCACAGAGGTCAAATATGTTAAAAACTTCAAACAATTATATCCCAAGAACCATTTGGACTAGAGTCACAATACTTGAGTATGTTATGTAGACCAGCAGTGTGAATCTTTTTCTTATCCACAGTAATGAGGTTTAAGGTCAACTTTTAAGTGCTAGTTGGGGGTCAAATGTCAACATGGGTTAAAAGCTTTAACAATCTTCTTAAGTTCCATAAGGCCTAGGGTCATAATATTTTGTCAGTCGGTATCTGGGATAGACTGCTATAAACTCTCCTCATTAAAACGACCTTGATCTACTTTCAAGGTCACAGGGCTCAAATATGTTCAAAACTTCAAACAACAATATCTTGAGAAGCGTTTAAGAGATGTTAAAATGACTTGTGTTCTAGTTACCAAATCAGGTCGGAAGTTACCTATATGTCAGTTTCATGTAAAAAAAGAAACAGGTGAGCGATACAGGCCCTCTGGGCCTCTTGTTAATAATTAACAACTTTTTGCAGCAAAGATTAGCTATGATGAGAGAGTTAGTGTTTATACTTGATAACTTAATGTTTAAAAAACCCACTATAAGTTAATATATACTAGTAGCCATAAAAAGTGACCAGTAATATATACCAGTAGCCATAAAAAGTGACCAGTAATATTTACCAGTAGCTATAAAAAGTTCCATTATCTATGCCTGAACAACAGACCACAGGTCTAAGTTGTTGAATGCCTACAGTTTAACTGTTTATACCGCTTGATTTGAGTTCACAGTTTTTGAGTTTGTGAATTAAATCCAAAATGATTATCACACCATCACTTTACTCAACTCACTTAATCATCCAAGAAAACTCAATATATTTTTTCAAAAAGTGTGATTTGAAAAAGTGACCTTGACACCTTAGGATAGAGGTTGAGAATAAAAGTGCTTTCCAAATGGAATTGTGAGAATATTTTTAAACCTTTTAGATCAGGTAGTAAATAACGTAATTTAAAACGGGAGAAAAACAACACTGCTTGTGTTAAAATAAGAATATAAATATCCAACCATTCCAAGGAGATGTTGCAGGTTTTGGTTCACTTTTCTCTTGTAATGGAAATTGAAGAAATCTAGACAAAACAAAGTGGTAACCTGTACTAATTTTTTAAATATTTTTTATGCAATGTCTGCTATCAAAAGTACACTTCCATGAATATTGAAGTGTTTTTGGGCTGTCGTCTGTTTTAAAATCTACACATTGACTGACTCTCCTGACATACTGCTGTAGTGATGGCAGCATCCTAGTGTCTTCCTGACTTTTTAGTTGTGTGGCACACAAGCTACTATTTCTCCTATTTCTTCCTTTCAATAATTCTCCAGTTTTCTTCTTCTGTCATATTGCTTTCATTCACCTTGTACAAACATGCTGTTGTACAAATTGTAGATATTATTTGGGTAAACCTTAATAGATATAAAAGTTCTGTTTCGTTGATATTATATTTTTTTTCTTGAATATATTTATTCATAAACATTTGTTTTAAATTTTTAACAGAAAAAAATTGTTAATGTCTCAAGTTACATGTATTTATTTATTGTTAAGGGTTGAAAACGCTGTTTACTTTGCTTATTGTTTGAGAATTTTTGTATTGTACAATATCACGTTAAGTTCTTACTGTACATAAAATGTATGTGTACATAATGTATAATGCAAAATATCAAAAATTGTATATACTGTATATATGACTACACAAATAAATCTAACAAAGGCAATCTATTACCTGCTTTGTGTTGTATCATGACTTACCCTCAGGGTATACGTTACTCATTTACTGCCTTTGCGATAGGGAAACACAAATCTTTGTTTTCCTGAGAAAAAGGAAATATGACCGGGAAAGTCGAGAGAACCAGGAACCACAGTATTCTATTTCCCCGTCATGTAATCAATATAATCCAATCGGACACTCTGTTATGTAATTGAGGTATAATGATACGATAATCAGTAAATTGTGTCTGTTATATTATCTTATTTAATTCCGTTACTTTACCTAATTATATTACCCTCAAGAGAACCACAAGCAGAGCATTATATATCTGTTATATCTGTGGAATTGATATAATTGGGAAATATATGTCCGTGCAAACTAGAACAATTTGCACCTCTATAGTTCAAGAAATGTATGTTATCAGCACTATCTTACCTATTTATATTTTGTATCTGCGGTCTGTCTTTTTCCTGGGGTACAAGTGGTTCTCCATCCTCGATATTCAGGGGTTACGCTCACTTAAGCTCTCTGTAGTGAGCGTAACCCCCTGTTTATCGAGGATAGTTGTGCTGAAAAACTTCAAGCTACCAGAAAGCCATGGGAAAAACTAAGTTGCCATCGTGAAAATTGACGCAGGATCCGGGTTATAAGACATGGGAATCTTCATAGATACGCGTTAGACAAATGTTAACATATGTAATTTAGCGGACGTCAACGTTTAGCGTATTCTCGAATTTCAACAGATACGCATATATTGATGAACTAGCGCAACAAAATAATTCTGAATTATTTAAGTGCATTATTGTTAAATAACGGAAAGTGCTGAAAATAGAATACCACCAAAATTTGGACGTTTACAGTAACTCTTACAAAAATTGACGCAGGATTCCGATCTCCGCAACACATACAAAACTTCATTAATGAAATCAGTGGGACAAGTTGCACTTACAAAAGAGTGTTAGAAAGGGGGAAATCTGACATGCGATGGGTAATTAAAATAGAGAGCTAATGAAAATAGAGAGTTTGTAATCGTTTCACTCTGTACGACCTTTTAACACGTTCGTCTCGGGTTGTACACATGCATGGTTCGGCGTTGCCCTACATGTCTGTTAACTTTTAATTCCTGGGGTTACTCCTAAACCGTTGGAATGATTTTTAGAGAACTCCATCAGCATATAAAATGTTTTCTCGTACAATGATAAAAATGAGATGGACTAAGTCGGGTGACGGGAGCTTTAAAAGTGTATTAAAACAAATGTGAGAAGTTCATATGAAGGTATCTTAATTTCTGAATTTGATTGCTCCAGAAGAATTATTACATCGTTCGCAAGTAGGACAGAAAACACAATATATCGTGACTCCGAATATAAAACAATACTTTTAGAAGGGGTTACAACAATAACGCATACCGTTAGATGTAGTGTAAATTCTGCCTGCCCGCAATATAAAATCCGCTATATATATATACAATCAATATTGCCCACGTTTTTGATATCTCTCGTTGACTCACTTAATAGGTCCTCTACATCAGCGTTCCTTGTCCGCGATGCTCTCAGCGTAATTGCTGCCTTCGGCTGTCTTTAGCGGAGGGGACTATTGGTTTTATAAAATAGCTATATTTTCAATTATAGTATATCAATTCTATCTTCTTGTAATATGATGTATATGTACATGTAACTGTTCTTTTTCACTGTGTCTTGAAAATTTGACAACCTAAACTTGTCCACACTGTTGGAATTACTTCTTTGCCCCATATACAATCAATATTGATATATTTGTATTTCTTTCACAAATGTAAATTAGACGATGCACTCATGATCCATTGCAAATTTTGTTTAAAGTTAAATTTCGGTAATATTGACAGATAATCAATTTTTTAATATTATAAAATCGAATTTCTGTTAAGAGAGGAGACGTTAATTCACTTATGATTTGAAGAAGTATAAGGGAGATAACCTTGTGACACACGGGTATCGGTAGCAGTGTCTGGGAATACAACGCTACATTGTACACGCAGAAGGTAGGAAAAGTAATTATGTTTACTTACACAAATCACGTATATACTATTGAAGACAGGCATAGCACCAAAGCTGTACCATAACTTCTTAGACTGCTGTCAAGATGCGTTCCCAGCGCTGTTGTTGTTTACAACTTCAGTGAAGTAGGTCATTGTGCTCAGCTGTAATCGGCCTTGGGCTTCTCCAGCATGTGGGCGTTTCTTAGTAGACCGTAAAACAATCTGATTTCGAACCAGATAAGGAAACAAAGTAATGCTGAACAATTGTTAAACAACTCCGTACAAACGATTTAAAATCTTTATGAACAGGTGCATAGAAGGCTGATGCATATATGTCTATGAACTATAAATTGATAAGTCTTATATCAAGCCTGTGAATATATATACGCACGCTAACTTTGTTTGATATTGTATATATAATCAGGCCGTGGTTCATATAAACCCATTCTCAAAAGAACCTCGTGACCGGCTCCGCTCCACCCGTTCAAAGCGATGAGGAATTTTCTATATGCATTTATACCTCATTTACTAAATTTCTGAAAAACAATATACATAATATTATAATCACTTATTGGAAATGCAGCTTTAATTTACAATATGAAAAGTAGATGTAATTTAAGTGTTATTATATTGTAAGGTAATTTTAGAATCACAACACCATCTTCGAAATTCTACGGGTTGCGCTCAAGATGGCCGTGCACGTACATGCTTTTGCTACTAAGTATAGACAAACATAAGAGAATGTTTGTCGTCCCATTTATGGCCACAAAGATATAACTTGACCCCTGTCCCTCTGTCGATAAATCCCTAACAAGTTCGACAATCACTGAGGTTGGCCGTGGCCCATAGATATTTGGATTAATTCTGGCACGGTTTTATTTTTAACAATGTTGTAGCAAACTTTAAATACGCAACGTTTTCAAGGGACTTACAGACGCATTCCCCTTTTGCTGTATGACATATATACCTGTTACTGGATTGTGTTGTGTTTGTGATCGAGTCACGAATTCCTCTAGAAAATCAGAATAATCTAGTTTATCACAAACAACTATAATATACGTAGCAGGAACGGGAAAATGCACGACCAGACCGGGGTTCGAACCCGGAACCCTACAAACTCTAGACGAACGCTCTACCAAGTTGGCTACCTGGTCGCCGACGATCGACCCAGTCCAGTACCGCTACACTCCTCCTTCCTTTTTCTGAGTCTTCACCACCGAAGACACATCTATTTACAACCCCAGGTTCGGGTATCTCCTTGCGAAGCATTCACCTAGTACTTGAAACAAGGGTTTATCACAGAAACCAAATGCAACGCACTGCCATACCGGGGTTCGAACCATGGACCCTCCGAACTCTAGACGGACGCTGACGGTCAACAAGTCCAGTTCCGCTACATAAACAGCTATTCATGTAAGTCCTCTTCCTGCCTCTTTTTTATTTCGGAAACACAACCATCAACAACAAATAAGAAAAATCAACATCTATATATATACGACAGCTGTATTTGTACATATATTTCGGAACACGCTTGACATGGCTTTCACTCTTCAGACATTCAAATTAGTACCAATGGCGAGTCCTAAATTAAAGAAATGGTCAAAGGATGTAAAAGACATTTTGTCCTAAATTAAAGAAATTGTGAAAGGTTGCAGAAGAACCGTTGTCCTAAATTAAAGAAATGGTTAGAGGGTGCAGGAGACCCGTTGTCCTAAATTAAAGAATGGTTAGAGGGTACAGGAGACCCGTTGTCCTAAACTAAAGAAATGGTTACAGTGTGCAGGAGACCCGTTGTCCTAAATTAAAGAAATGGTTAAAGGGGTGCAGGAGACCCGTTGTCCTAAATTAAAGAAATGATTAGAGGGTACAGGAGACCCGTTGTCCTAAATTAAAGAAATGGTTAGAGGGTGCAGGAGACCCGTTGTCCTAAATTAAAGAAATGGTTAGAGGGATGCAGAAGACCCGTTGTCCTAAATTAAAGAAATGGTTAAAGGGGTGCAGGAGACCCGTTGTCCTAAATTAAAGAAATGGTTAGAGTGGTGCAGGAGACGCGTTGTCCTAAATTAAAGAAATGGTTAGAGGGGTGCAGGAGACCCGTTGTCCTAAATTAAAGAAATGGTTACAGGGTGCAGGAGACCCGTTGTCCTTAATTAAAGAAACGGTTACAGGGTGCAGGAGACCCGTTGTCCAAAATTAAAGAAATGGTTACAGGGTGCATAAGATCTATTGTCTGTGGTCCATCGTCCTTCTTCTCGTTTTACGCTATTTCTCAATAAGGACTGACCAGAGCTTTCTAAAATTCTGTAAGTAGCTTCTCAGTATGGCATGTCCATATTTTGAATCTGATCTGTAGAACACATGAAAAGGCCGACTTTGATTAGAATTGATTAACTTATTCCTGTAATTTTTATTAATTTATTAAATTTGCTTTATCGTCTATTTGATTTTGCATTTATTATCTTTAAGTTGTTTGCTCATTCCCAACAAGTCACTGCCTATATATTAATAACTTCAGGTCTCATGGTTTGAGTGCTTTAATTTACCAGACTCCTTTGACTTTGAATAACAGTCAATGTCATTACTGTTTACAAACAACTACAGGCTAAGTTTTAGCTCTAGGCCTCTTGGTTCTTCTTCAGATGACGCCCGTGGTACTAAACATAAGTCAAGGTCATTTCCACATTATAAAAATTCATATAGAGCTTTCTTCAGAAAGTCAGATAGTATGGCCAAGAAAATGTACACAATGTGGCCTTGACCTTGGGTGGTATGCCACACTGCCTTTCAATCCTACATTCCATTATGTTCGCTTCACATTCATTCTCACTCATCATGCGTCAATACATACTTTGCATTGCGAATATTTTGTTATGTTTTCTCAAATGCGTAACATGTGTAGGATAATAAGCCGAAAGGGTTCTGTTTACTGTCCATTCCCAACAGGTCATTGTCAGTCTAACAGATACGTGATCCAGCACTTCTTAAAAACAAAATGTTTTTTTTCTTTTTCAAATATACTGAAAATATTCGTGTAGTTGTACCATAAGGGATCACATCACTTGTGATGAGGAATGGCCTTCCATGAAGAAGTACTGGATCACGTATTTGTTTTACTGATATTCAGTATATTCAAGGATAATTCCATATTCGCGAAACATAAAAACAAACAGTTCTGCAACAAATGCTGACACGTTTTTCTGATCGTATATGAAAATAGGCATTTGGTCTCGAACGGATATCATTCAAAACCAATGTTTTCAAAGACAACATTTATTTCATTCTTTGAACTTCAAACTGTTGATCACTTTTCATGGGTTTAGTTTTAGAAAAGTATTTTCTCATCGACTAATGCATATCTACAGTACAAAACATTCGTTCTTCAGCAACACAACAAAGATACTACCTCGCTTGTATCTCTTTAAAGTTGACTATCATATTGTAACGTATATATGTTACCTTGCCAGCCAGAGATACAAATCAAATTTTACAGTATCTTCAATCGAAATCGTATGCTATTTGTACTTATTTTGACTAACTACTATTAATTTGATATATATTTGAGAAGAAAAAAATCATTTTGGTATGTTGCATTAAAACAAGGATATAATTTGTTATTATAACGTATCTGTTCACACAATTTGAACAAGTAACTTAATAACACATTTTAATATTGAAAACAACTTCACGAAAGCTCCATACGTAATTTAGCACCAAGGCGGCTTTAACTTAAACTGCCAAAAGTTAATACACTAGCGTACTTGTCCCTTTTTTCCAATCGTTACTCCCATTCAAAACTTAAACAGATACGTTACCATTCCAACATGTACGTTCCACATTATATTGGTCAAGTGTTATACTCATGCTTTAACATAATCACTAAAATAAAAATCGATTTAATGATCACTTATGATCAAATATATGCACCTATCTCAAATGTTCACATAAGCAAATCGATTTTATTTGGGAAAATAATGCACCAAAACAGAAACGTGACCAAAGTGAACTTATACGTTACATGTTTTCCAAGTGATGTGATCCCTTATCCTCACACATCCCACCCTTTTCTTTCAGAGATTTTCACTAATTAATCCTTTAAAATCCATTCGTAGTAGTGTAATTTATTTGAACATCTACAATAACGTACACAAATTAACCATTACTATATATGCATGCATGCCTGCCTTTGGATTTCCTAAGATTTGAAGATATTCCCATTGAAAACTAAGCAAGCTGATGCAAGTACAGTTTGTAAAAGGTCTAATTAAATTGATCCTATCAAAATCCCACGAAACAAAACTAGAATCTAGAGTATTTTTGTTAGGAGCTACGATTATAAAACCAACGTATAAAACTGTTTACGTCAGCAAAATTAAATTCACTCGGTATCACAATGTAAAACTTCAGTTTTATCGTGTAAGCTATAAACAAGAAATCTCAGAGGGATATTGGTGCCCACCATTGTACCATTAGTTCTTTGCCAGTTCAGGAGTAGGAAAGTGCCGCTTTTGGCACAGGGTCATTGAGTGCAGGTGCAGTCTCCTATATAATCCTTACCAGCATCCCGCACCACCCGATCACTTACGCTCTCATTAAAAACAAGAGATCCCAAAGGGATATTGACGCCCACCTTTGTACCATCTTCATTAGTTCTTTGACAGTTCGATCTTTTCTCTTCTTTCCTCTAATCTGTTCGAGTCATGTAAACAGTAAATGCACCTTGAGGTAACTTTTGATCTAAACTTAATACTGATACGTATGAAAGTCAGCCTTCAAAGTGAGTTTATCATTTCACATATTTACTAGTACAGTACTTAATGTGAAAGAAAGAGAATCGATCACTGCAATATGAGAAAGATCTGTTTAGTTCTTCTTTTAATCCATTTTGTTTTTATGATCAGTCTCAAAAGTTGCCCTGCACAGCTAAGGACCAAGGGGAACCTACATATAAAATTTGAGAAAGATCCCTCTGGTACTTCTTGAGAAATAACGATAACAAGAATTGTTTACGGACGGACGATGGACCACGGACGCAGGGTGATTTGAATAGCCCACCATCAGATGATTGAAAGCTAAAAACATCATTATCTGCCGCACTTCGTTTCCGTGCAATAACTATAAACACATGTTAACCGACTTTCTTCAAACTTGGTCAGGGGGTTAAATTCCTGAAGGGCTAGGCCAAGTTCGATGACCACTTACAGTGGACCGCATTTGGCAGAGTTATGGCCCCTGGAATAGCAAAAAAAAAACGACATTATCTGCTGCGTTTCGTTTCCATGCAATAACTGCAACAAATGTTAACTGATTTTCTTCAAACTCCATTTCGCAGAGACATTATCTGCAGTTTCCGCTTAATAACACTTAACAAATATTAGATAAGGCTTTTTTTCTTAGATTTTCAAGCTATGCTTTGTCTCAACAGCACGATATTCACATGTTTAAACCTCACCTCATTAATGTTTACCTAAAATATGTCCCGAAAACGGGGGGATATAAATTCCACGAATTTGCTTGGTTTTAATTTGGTACATGTAGTAAGTAAATACTGGACAAGGCATTAGGATCCTGTAACAAACACTTGTAACAAACCCCTCTGTTTGGAGCAAGGTTATGACACATCTTTGGGCTATGAGCAACAATGAAACGATAAAGTTCAATGAGAATCCAAGCTGGGATTTATCCAAAACATTTACAAATATTTCTACCATTGTCGGTACTGACATTTTTGTTTTGCTATACTCGTGTATTACAACTGGTAGCTAAGCCGGTCATATTTATTCTCAAGTATATACCAGTTACGACGACAAGATTATTTTGCAGAGATGAAAATTCTTGTTTTACCCATTGCAAAAGGTTTAACAGGAAATAATGATCAACCATGGTCAACAAAATGACCTGATCCCCAAAAAGTCCATCGCAACAAATATTGAAGCTTATCACTGGCATACATGGTCCAGGCCATTTCCCATCACTGGCCTGTCTGTATCAATCTGCCTATTTGCCAAACAACAAATAATTCCATTTCTAGCACACCTTCACAAATATAAGTTCATTAACATTTATAACTGTTTAAACCACCTACGAATGAATTCACAATTATATTTAATGTGAAATATTGCGAAAGTAGCAAATAGCTTGATATATATTGTGCCAGAATGTGTAGATTTGCCTTGCTATTGGTATAACGCTTGGTTTTTAAATGTTGAAGGACCCATATACAGACTTGCTAGGTAATTCTCTGCAAACTTGCATGCAATATTGAAAATATGAATTCCCACATTTCAAGACATAAAATATACAATGAAAACAACAGACAATATCCAATGACAAGGTTAATTTATTCAAAGAATGCACAATATGGTTAATAATAATGATTGAAAAATATAGAATGTTTTCAGTATTCCCAAGATTGCCAATATTTTTCATCAAATTTAAAAACTCAATTTGATCAACAACCCTAACAAATTTAAGAAAAGGCCTCTTGAAAAGTAAAGCTTACAATATCAATGGTGTACAGAAAGGAATTACATTTCAGTTGGCCAACATTTTATAAAAAAAACTTTCAAAAGAGCAGAGATTGGTTTAAAATCTGTTTCTAAACCAAGCTATGCATTTTTGCACTGGATAAAAAAAAAGTTTAACAGTGAATTGCGACTCAGAGATAAATTCCAAAATTGAAGTCACAATACATGATCGTTACAATTTCCTTGTCAATAACTTCACATCTAAAATGAATGTACAGTACAAAAATATGAAGATGAATGATATTACAACAATGAATAAAAAAGTCATCGTGGGACGACTAATATTTACTGATGAAATGGACAATGATGCATCAATCATGTCCCAACCAAACATGAAATTCAAAAACACTTGAATTTGATGTTATATTACGACCTAGATATTGATTACAACACCAAGGATTGAATGATAATTAGCATTCAGTACTGAGTACAAGTATTACAGAATAACCTTTTGTGTAGTAGATGCACAATACCTGAAGTGAAAATGGCTGCTCATGACCAGCAAGATACTAAAATGACAACGGAATGACAATGTACAAGTCTGAGTCACAAGTTGAACACAAATATTTACACTATTATAATAATAAAGCATGCCTGAAATTGTCACGATGAAAAATGTATTGTCACATAAAAGTACCACACAACATTTCGCTCCCTTGATAACTTCTCACCCAGTCATATTAACGAATTGTAAACACCTCAACAGAAACAAATTTTGTTGAAATTGATACAAATCTCAATATAAAGGTTTTCATTTCTCTCTGTATGTATATGATTCAAATTGATCTCATGTTATTAAAGTCTGTGATGAGTGGACAAGTCGGTTGTAACTCTTAGCGCCTGTTGTATCCCCCACCATTTCCGCCACCACCTCCTCCTCGGTTGTAATTCCCTTGACCCTGGTTGTAGGGAGTTGTTCGCTGCTGATTGTAGCCACCACCTCCACCACCACCTCGCATTGCTCCACCCCCATAACTATCACCATAGTTTTGTCCAAAGCTCTGCTGCTGGTTGCCACCCCAGGTTCCACCGGTGTTCTGAGTTTGATTGTTGTAACCACTGTTGTAGTTTTCGTAACCCCCGGTACTTCCTTGGTTCCAATCACCACCGCCACCTCCTTGGTTATAACCACCGCCTTGATTATAGTCATTGTATCCCCCCTGCTGGTTGTAGCCACCACCTTGGTCCCAGTCACTTCGACCTCCTCCTCTTCCCCCTCCCATTCCACCTCGACTACCACCGCGTCCTCCCATACCACCTCGACCACCACCACGTCCTCCCATTCCACCTTCTTGATCCTTAGGCACAGCCTTCTTTACTTCCACTGTTTTACCATTTACATCATGCCTCTTTTGTAACACGCATTGATCAACAGGGTCGTAGTCATAGAATGTCACAAAGCAAAACCTTTTGTTTTTGCCGGTGTTTTTGTCTTTGATCAAGTCTACTTTCTCAATATCTCCGTAATCACCGAATACTGCACGGATCTGATCTTCGGTAGCATCCTCGGAAAGCCCACCAACAAACATTTTCTTGCACGATTGTGATGATTCTCCTTCGCCACCATCTTTATTTCTTGGCATAGCACGCTTTGATTCTACTTGCCTGCCATCAAGTTTATGGGGACGATTCTTTTGTGCATCATTCAGCTGATCGGGATTCTTATATGTGATGAATCCAAAACCTCTTGAACGTTTGGTGTTCGCGTCTTTCATGACCACGCAGTCGATTACTTCTCCCCATTGTTCAAAATGACTCTTTAGGCTGTCTTCGGTGGTATCATAGCTCAGACCACCAATAAAAAGCTTCCTGAATTGTTCGTTTTCACGGTCTCCCATAGTTATTGGTGTTTGTATATATCGCAACTAGTCTTTCTAGTTCAACTCACCGCGTGGCTCCTAGACGTCTTGAACAATGCCGACCCACGCCTTACGATGCTTCCGGTGCGCGCCAATGTGATCGGTTTAACAAAATTACAAATTGGGAACGCATAAATGCGTTAAAAAAAGTTCCGTAATTATCGTCTTTTTTTTCACACAAAAAGGAATAAATAAAGGTGATTTAGCAGTTATATATGCTTTGTACTTCTCTACAAAATTAAATTAATTTAGTTTAATTTCGCCAAATATGTTACATATTGTTTCGTATCTTTGTAAAATAGGTAATATAAATCTGCCGTCAATGTTGTATATTCGGTTCTTTCCGCTAATTTCCGGTATTCATCACATGACAGGCGGGATTATAAACATCTACTTATGCCTTTATTCGTTACATTTTTTTTTGTATTTCAGCATATTTCGCGACAAATTGAAAATAAAATTAAAGTGGCGTTTGTCTATACGTAAACAAAGTAATTACCTTTTATTAGACTTGCATATGTCCCATCTTTGCCAAACTTCGACCACAAACTTCTACAGAAAAAGTAAATTCAGATGAATTATACTATAAATAATGTAATTTTCATTCCAAAAAAAGCAATTTGAATACAAACAAATCTTGTAAATCTTGTTCATCTGAATATAAACATCGATGAAGGACACAACACGATAACAAATTAAAACTGAAGATCTACCTTTAATTAGAGTTACTTCCCCTCTCTTACTGTTAGTGATAGCGAGACACGGCTCGTGTTGAGTGCCATATTTCATCAAGGATTTTCATCCTATTTTAATCCATTTTTTATTTCGCTAAAAGGTAGATTAAATTGCTTCGTTTTACTAGCATGCATTTAAAAGTGCAATTTACATACAATGACAAATTAATGTTTTTATTTCGAATTTTGATAGGCATTTGACATATTCTGACGTTTTATCGACTTTTTCATGCTGTATGGAGTAACACGAGTAGTTATTGATTAAGACTCATATGATATATGGTACAATTCTAGTTTAGTCAACAGTAATTTTAATATATCATACATGTGCTGATGATACTTCTCTAAGAAAGTCTTCTTCTTCGTGTCGAGAAATAGAATAAATTTGAAATAGAGATTTGGAAAGAAAAAAATAGGTGGGCTTTTAAAACTTAACTTGTAAATATTACTTTCAATCCAATCAAAACTGAGGTTTTTATATCAAATTTAAATGATATCATTGTCTACGTCATCACTTGTATATTTTTGAAATATTTTGTTGATAGGAGATGGCTTCATAAGTTGCTATAACTTGTGCCAAATCCTTTGTACCTATTTGGACAATAAAATATGTTTAAAGACAAAAATAAATATCATACATATATACAGGATAATTTTAAACATAAGCTACCTAACATGCGTCAGGGACTGTATCGGCTACGTGAACATACTCTTGAAATGGACCGTGGTAAATAAAACTCGATGAGATGTCAGATTCTGTAAAATATTAAAAAAAATATTGAAATTGAAATGCATTTTTCTTACAACTGTTTCCTATGATATCGCATATTGAACTCTGATGGGCTTTTTTTTATTGATGATCATAATGCCATCAAAGCATTATGTAATTTTAAATGTATAAAAAATACTGAATTTGCAATACTGCACAGTCCGCTGTCCGACAACTCTATTATAATTCTAGACAGAGGGATTTTGACAAACATTAAAGAGTTTCCTTTAGTCGTATTGTTATTAAATTTAGTTAAGTTAATCCTCTTTACAGGACTAAAAAGCATAACACTAAAACGTTAAAGTTAAGATGTTTGTCGATATGATTCAGAACGTAGAGGTTCGGGCCCTAACTACTCGTTCGTGTGTCTCCGCCGGAATTCCGGCATTGTATTTTTAGATAGATAATTACAAGAAAAGTATTTCACCTGCTGAAAGCAATTCTTAATCGAACAGTTATAGGACTCAAACGGTTTTTACGCAGAAAATTGAAGATGTCGGCCATATCCAATCATGTATAAGTCTACGAGCCAAAATGCGTAGTTATGAAGGGGAAAAAATTGGTTCAAAATTGATATTTGGTTGACAAACATGTAATATTCCGTTCGAAAGATACATTTCAGTAGGTTTAGTATTTTCACAACTTTTTCCGTAAAACCTTTTTCCAGGGTTATGCCACTGACTAAGTAGTATTCTGGTTAGACATACTTTGTTTGGTAGCTCCAGCAATGGACGTTTGTTTATGAGGATATTTGTATAATTCCGTGACCCTATTATCCATATTAAGGGAAATATATGCATCAACCGTTTATCACGAATTGTGTAATACTATAGGCAGGGAAGCTATATGATAAAACTTTGTATAATTTCGCCCTGTCCGTATGATCAAAACGGAGTCTGATTCAATGAATCTATAACAAGGCTTTTGTGACGTGTTGTTAGCTTACACCCTATAATTTTCACCCTCTGATATGATGTTATCTTATTTGAAGATTTTTTTTTAGAGACGTTGTATGTGATCCAAATACAAATGTATTAGAATAACTTTCTCTAGGTCGGCGGGTTACCTACAGTATCCAAAAACACACCGTACAGTCCGAGGCCTAGGTAACAAGATTTCAAGATTTTTCAAGATTTTTTTTATTACGCTCTGACACACAAAGTGTGTAACAAGAGGTCAAACAAAATAACATCAATCAAAATAAAACATGACAGAGAGAGTAGATTACACATGGACAGATTAAGCATTATTTCATAGACAGATTCAGCATTATTTCATAGACAGATTCAGCAATATTTCATAGATAGATTCAGCAATATTTCNGTCTACTGGTAAATTGATATTTCTGATTTTCCTATATAAAGCAAAAAAACTGATAGTACATTTACACAATAAAAATAGAGTAAATAGTTTGAGTGACATCTGTCATTCATAGCCATTGTCCTTTGAGACTTAGGCCGTACGTGACCAGGTAAGCCAATTTAGCTGTCCTTTGTCTAAGACTGAATGCAGTGTCCGATCTGGTATGACCAGTTAGCCCTGTTACGTAATAGAATTAAGTTAAAAGGTATATGGTATACGATGGACAAAGTAAATGCATAAGTTAATCTGACAACAATGATTCAAATGAAATATCTAAATTGACACATGTTTAGAGAGCTAATTGTTATAAACAATTTACACAAAATTAATAGTTCCGGCATATCAAAATGTCACTAGGCGGAATACATTCTAAGAAAATGCAAGGGTTGAAGTTTAAAAAACGACAAATTATGAATTTCAAGAGATATTAAATTAAAGTTCAAATTTAGCACTTTTATCATAAATTTCTTTATGATTAATCTATCGCATATTATCGCTACGCGTGCACGTGCTGTACCGCGACTCTCGTGTCATGTATATATGTATACTGGCTCATACCACGTTATTACACTCACTTCAATGTGAAGGTCACGATTTGGGGTCAAATGACATCATTATATTTAATATATTCGAAGGGATATTTCTATAACCTACGTCAGATTGAACTGATATACATATTGAATATATGATACAGTTGTGTGACTTGATATGATACTGTATCAAATACAGTTTTGCCTGTCCATATTGCTGATTCTTAATTAATGTCCTTTCCAACCAATCAAGATCAACATGTTCATATATTCAGATTCATCAATATGGCGAACCGACTTGGAGAGTTCTATGCACGTATTACCAAAGATCTGGACATCACCATGGACTTTTGGTTAAAACATTCACACGATGAGAATAATGGGTAGGACGTAGTTTATATGGCAAGCCAACATCAGGATCCCTGTACCACTGCGAAACCTGTATCTATGCATTGGAAACTGTTTTTTCCCGGCATGATTATTTAAAGCTTTGATCAATCATTACTTAAAAGAAAACAATTAAAACATTGCGTGACTTTTATGAACAAATAGGATAGAATAAACAAAAAATAATCAATAAAAAAAATCTGAGTGTAACATATCTCTGTAGTCAGACCAGGATTCGAACCCTGGTGCTCAGATTGTTATCAACTGTCTGACTACCTGATCAACGGAAGTACTTATCCTAAACGGAATTAAGGGGATGTTACTGTATGTACGAATCAACAGTGGAACTCTCTAGTGTTTTGCTTGCAGTGGGACAGGGACCCTTAAATAATACCCAAAGAAAGAAAATAGGAGTGATTCAGTGAATAAGATATGTCTAAAATTGAATTAAATTTAAGGTATACTTTAATGAATTCAAGATATATTTATAGGTAATAGAGATAAATATAATATATTTCAACGAAAGCATTTAAAATTATTGCCATATTTATTTTCGTAATTGCTTCAACCAAATTATTTATATTTAACTTAATCTAGATTGCCGCCAAATCGATAAATAAACAAGAAATCTTTTTTGTTTTTCAGGGGATTTTTTAATTGTCTCAGTAAAGATGGAAAGGTGTATGACCGACTGAAACACGTCTGGCTACAGGCAAGACAGGTATGTGGTAACGGTTACAGAAGGGACAGGTATGTGATGTCTGTTACAGGAGAGACAGGTGTTTGGTAACGGTAACAGGAGAGACAGGTATTTGTGGTGACGGTTACAGGAGAGACAGGTGTGTGGTAACGGTTACAGGAGAGACAGGTATATGTGGTGATGGTTACAGGAGAGACAGGTGTGTGGTAATGGTTATAGGAGAGACAGATATGTGGTGACGGTTACAGGAGAGACAGGTGTGTGGAAACGGTTACAGAAGAGACAGATATGTGGTGACGGTTACAGGAGAGACAGATATGTGGTGACGGTTACAGGAGAGACAGATATGTGATGTCTGTTACATGTGAGACATGTGTGTGGTAAAAGTTACGGGAGAGACAGGTATATGTGGTAACGGTTACAGGAGAGACCGGTGTGTGGTAAAAGTTACGGGAGAGACAGGTATATGTGGTGACGGTTACAGGAGAGACAGGTGTGTGGTAACGGTTACAGTAGAGACAGGTATGTGGTGACGGTTACAGGAGAGACAGATATGTGGTGACGATTACAGGAGAGACAGATATGTGGTGACGGTTACAGGAGAGACATGAGTGTCGTAACGGTTACAGGAGAGACATGAGTGTCGTAACGGTTACAGGAGAGACAGAAATGTGGTAACGGTTACAGAAGGAACAGGTATACGATGACTGTTACATGAGAGCCATGTGTGTGGTAACGATTACAAGAGAGACAGGTATGTGGTAATGGTTACAGGAGAGACAGATATATGTGGTGACGGTTACAGGAGAGACATGTGTATGGTAACAGTTACAGGAGAGACAGATATGTGGTGACGGTTACTGGAGAGACAGGTGAGTGGTAATGGTTACAGGAGAGACAGATATGTGGTGACGGTTTCAGGAGAGACAGGTATATGTGGTGACGGTTACAGGAGAGACAGATATGTGGTGACGGTTACAGGAGAGACAGGTATGTGGTAACGGTTACAGGAGAGACAGGTATATGTGGTGACGGTTACATGAGAGACAGATATGTTGTGACGGTTACAGGAGAGACAGGTATATGTGGTGACGGTTACAGGTGAGCCAGGTGAGTGGTAATGGTAACAGGAGAAACAGATATGTGGTGACGGTTACAGGAGAGACAGATATGTGGTGACGGTTACAGGAGAGACAGGTGTGTGGTAACGGTTACATGAGAGACAGATATGTTGTGACGGTTACATGAGAGACAGGTATGTGGTGACGGTAACAGGAGAGACAGGTATATGTGGTGACGGTTACAGGAGAGACAGGTATATGTGGTGACGGTTACAGGTGAGACAGGTGTGTGGTAACGGTTACAGGAGAGACAGGTATGTGGAAACGGTTACAGGAGAGATATGTGTTTAATTATTGGAACAATATCTATACAGCTTAATGTGACGAACTTTATGCGGTCTTACGTCTTTATAGATTTTGGCAACTAGATTATTTGTTTTCTTCACTTTTAGTGATTAATCGGGAGCTACATGAAATAATGCAGTGGTCACAATAATGACAGGTTATTTATTGATTACTTGAACAGGTATGGACATACTGTCGCCTTTACAACGAAGTGGAGCGATTCCGACGACCAGACATCTTACAGACAGCTATTAAAGGTCAGTACACCTACCATACATATACTTATCATGTAATCATGTCCGACTATCGAGCTACTACTTATCCGGTTACAGCTGTCCGCTATCTAACTAAAACTAAATCGGTTTACCCACTATCGAGTCGCCACTAATCCGGTTGTTCTGATAATTGGCCACCACTTTACTGATTACCGACTGGGCTAGTGAGCGTATGCCATGGCGCGGCGTCAGTCGTCCGTCGATCCGTCCGTCCGACGTCCGTCAACTTTTCCTGAGGAATGGAAAGGCCACCCTAGAGTCATGATATTTGGCTGAAAGCTTCATTGGTTAAAGACGAAGTTTGCAAATGAAAATGACCTTGATCTACTTTCAAAGTCACAGGGGTCAAACATGGCAAACATTTCAAACGATTTCTTTTGAAGAACTGAAAGCCATATAATCTTAATATTTGGCTAGTAGCTTCTTGGGATGGAGCTCAACAGAGATTGCGGGTAAAAGACATCGACCTTCTTCCAAGGTCACAGGGGTCAAATATGTAAAAAAAAAATCAAACAACTTCTTCTGAAGAACTGAAATGTATATAATCTTAATATTTGACTGGTAGCTTTTGGGATGAATCCTGACGAATGTTGCGAATGAAAATGAAATTGACATTGACCTACTTTGAAAGTCACAGAGGTCAAATATGCCAAAAACTCCAAACGACTTGAAGAACTGAATGTATAGAATATCAATATTTGGCTGGTAGTTTCTTGGGAGCCCAACAAAGTTTGCAAATGAAAATAACCTAGACTGTTACAAGGGCCAAACATTTCAAACAACTTCTAAAGAAGAACCAAATGGCATAGAATCATTATGTTTGGCTGGTAACTACCACAGATGCAGCCTGACAAATTTTGCGACTAAAATGACCTCGACCTACTTTCAAGGTCACAGGGATCAAATGTGTTTACATCTTTAAATTACCTTTTTTTCCTGAATAACCAAAGGACTCATGGTGATAACATTTGACCAGATGCATGATAGAATCATGGGATGGCTATCAATTGTGTTAAAATGAATAGTTTTATCCTTTATGTTTAAGGTCACAGGGGTCAAATGGTCTGAACAAATCAAAGTATTTCTTCTGAATATCCAAGAAGAGGCCTAGAGTGATGATATTTGACCAGTGTTTAATGGAATGACCTTGGCCTACTTTCTTGGTCATATGGGTCAAATGTGTTAAAATCCTGACATGACTTCTTCTCAATAACCAAAAGCCACAGGGTGATGCTGTTTGGGATTAAGGGATACCAAGTTTGTCCAGCTGAATGACTTTCAAGGTCACTGGAATAAAATCAGATTGTTTTAAATATTATAAATCAAGAGTCATAGGTAAGGATAGTTACCCAATAGTTTTATTTAGGCTAAATAAGTACATATGACTTGGTCCACTTTTAAGCTTAAAAGTGTGGGAATAATAGCAGGTGAGCGATACAGGCCCTTTGGGTATCTTGTTCAAAAGTTTCAATCTTAATTGTTTCCCATTGTATGTATATTATAACTATACTTGATTATTAACTAAAAGAATACTGTTTAAACTAAACACACAACTGATTCGGAATTTTACTGAAAATAAAGTGTATCACCTTATACTTATAATTTTAGGAATGAACTTTCTACAAAAACACGCTAAGGACCCGCAGACCTGGAAGTGCCACCTGGTACTGACAGAGGACGGCAAAGCCGTAAAGACCCAGCGCTCCATCTTCTCGGAGTGTTTCTATCTGATGGCTCTGTCCGAGACAGGCAGAGCGAGCGGGGACAATACTTACATGGTGCATTCATTCATTTAATTCAACTGGAATTTTAAAATGATTCAAATCTTTTAAAGCTATACGCCACTTTTAGACCTTGAGAGTATGATGTTTGATGTTTACTTCATTACTGTCAACGTGGTCTTAACCTTGAGAATACTGACCTGTGTGCGCAACCGACTTCATATCCTTTCTTTTTTTCAAGTTCGAGTTCATGTGTAAAAGCCGACGTTTTCTTCAGTCATAAAACACATACTAAAGGAAGTTTTCGCACTTACTGTTCTAACAGTCAAGTTTTTTTTTCTTTGACCAATTGATGTGACTTTTGACCTTGACCTATATTCTTTGTACCATTGATGTGACCTTAACCTTGGACAACGAACAGTGTTCGATACACACCTTCTAGTCATAACGTATATGTACTTATCAATGAACAGTCATCAAACAATTGTTATCGGTTCAGAAGGTACAGTCTGTAAATTTGACAAATCCCTTGCTGTGACCTTGACCTTGTGAAAGAGATATTGCTTATAGCTATAATGTTTTGAGATGGTTTTATTTGCCCTATTATCACTGTTTGAATACATTAATTCAAAGAATTCAAAGTTCAAACAAACTTTAGCAAGTGATGTAGTGCGAAATGAAAAGAGCAACTTGAGCCTGAGAGTGCCACGGTGAATTCCATCCGTATCCACGACAACTTCAAGTGATGGTCTGTTGAATAGGCTCATTTTGACACAATTGTGTAATTGTAAACTCTTCATTAATACATATATGTGTGACCTTAGCTACTCTTTATTAGACCATAGCTGTTGATAGGACGTAAAAAACAAATCTTTATTTCAATGACTCCTTAGGCAGAGGCCTTACAGATGATGGACAAGATAGTGTTCTGGGTTCGCGAGGACGACACAGACTTGGGACAGCCCGCTATGGAGGGTGCGGTGTCCACCAGCTCACTCGCTGTACCCATGATGCTGATGTGTTTGATTGATCAGCTGGAAACAGTAGACCCAACACTGGAAGTCAAGTACAGGGATCTCACAGGCTGGTGTCTGACAGAGGTCAAGAAACATATCCAGGTAAGTTTGGTTAATGCAGATCCTTGAGTTCAATAAAAAAAAACCACCACCACATGTAAATCAAAATGAAAAGTATTGTAAAATGATTATCATACCATTTCTTTGAAAGAAAACATTTCAAACTTGGCTATTCAATCCAAAATTATTCTTTTAAAATAGTCCATGCACGTGATCTCATTCTGTGCTCCGAAATCACAGAGAAAATGTTATTTATTTATTCTTATTATCAGTCACCAATAGGCTTACACTGTTTACAGAGGGACGGATCTGTTATCTTGGAGAATGTGAGTCCGGAAGGGGAGGAACTCCCAGGAAGTATGGGGAGGTTGATGCTACCAGGCCACTCCATCGAGGCTGGCTGGTTCCTACTGCAGCACGCCATCAACAAGAGTAAGGACGACCTGAAAAAGATGGCCATTGACAAGTTCATCCTAAACCCTTTCCAGTACGGCTGGGACAAGACACACGGGGGACTGCTGTACTTCCTGGACGTGGACAACTGGTCACCAACACAACTCGAGTGGGACATGAAACTGTGGTGGGCCCACAACGAGGCTCTCATAGCCTTCCTCATGGTGTACAAAGAAACCGAGGACACCAAAATGATTGACATATTCGCAAAAATATTCGACTACAGCTACTCCCACGTAAGAAATACGCATGTTTATACTTAAAATACTGTCTAGGTATTGTATTGTCATATTGTTAATTCAGATGATATTTATTTGCCGCTTTATTAGTTTCCAGTTAAATATGAATCCCTGAATTAGGAGTCCCTATTTAAATATCAAACTAGAACACTGACAGGTCAGTAAGGACCCCGTCTTGTGGAAATATATACCCCATAATCATCAAGAAGCAATCTGCCCATATAGCTGAGCTTGACGTTTGACATTTGGACTTCAAAAAGAATCACAAGGAAGCAAAATATACATTTTACATGTACTATGATGTGAGTCTTGTTTCCTTCCACCTCCACATTTGCTGGGCTAACAGAAATGTAAATACCGGTGCAATACTCATTTGTTAGCTTTGAATTGTTTTATTTCACCTTATTTACCTCCTCCATCAAGAGCCAGGGTCAAAGTCAGAGATCCACATTGTCTTTGACCTTTGGACCCAAAAGACCTTGACCATAAACCCAGTGACCCTGATCTTTG
>NW_018408592.1:514217-525314 GCF_002113885.1 Mizuhopecten yessoensis
CCCCATAATCATCAAGAAGCAATCTGCCCATATAGCTGAGCTTGACGTTTGACATTTGGACTTCAAAAAGAATCACAAGGAAGCAAAATATACATTTTACATGTACTATGATGTGAGTCTTGTTTCCTTCCACCTCCACATTTGCTGGGCTAACAGAAATGTAAATACCGGTGCAATACTCATTTGTTAGCTTTGAATTGTTTTATTTCACCTTATTTACCTCCTCCATCAAGAGCCAGGGTCAAAGTCAGAGATTCACATTGTCTTTGACCTTTGGATCCAAAAGACCTCGACCATAAACCCAGTGACCCTGATCTTTGGTCAGTTGACTTATTCCTTATTTCCGTCCAACTTTGCTTCTTAATATCATAACAAAATGTTCATCAGTGAAAAATACAAACTTGACCTTGACCCTTGACTCTGTGTTAAGTTCTGAATAACATTGCTTCATAATGTCATATCAAAATGTTCATCAGGGAAAAGGTACAAAATTTAACCTTCACCTTTAACCCAGTGACCTTGACCTTTGGTCAATTGACTCCTTGTTTAATTCTGAGCAACATTGCTTCAAAGTGTCATAGCGAAATGTTCACCAGTGAAATGATACAAAATTTAACCTTGACCTTTGACCCAATGACATTGACTGATTACTATAGAGCACCCGTATCTCCGATACGGGGCCCTAATAATAATAACAGTAATAACTTCAGATCTCCTAACATTTCATCTCGAGATATTGAACTTTCTGCAAGTAACATATGGGACATACTTTAAGTCGAATAGCAAACTTTTAAGTTTTGGGATTCAATATGGCCACCATGGCCTTTGATTGGCTGAAACAATTACAGTTAGAGTTGTTGTGGGGGTGATAAAAGGGATGTACACTGTGTTTAACAACTGTTTTTTAAGTCTTGGAATTAAAGATAGCTGCGTTGGCCTCCGATTGGTTGATACATAAATAATGGTAAGCTTCGTCATGTTGGGCCGATTTGGATGTATTTTTTGTAATGCTTCATTACTAACAGCTTGGGGTGTGATAACGATCTGTGTTTTTAGGCTCATTTTCATCACAACATATTTTCTATGGTCATGACAGAGCGGGATATTGCTTTGCCATTTGCCTACAGGTCTAGATAACAACGCACAGTTTGCCCCACTTAGAACATACTTAGTTTTTGTATATTTTGCGGGCTTACCAAGTTCCGTCAAAATTAAATGATAGTTTAGAAACCTTGAGTGGCGTCTTAAATATCAGTGAACACTTCATATTTTTTTACCAATTAACAGGCATTATATAAACAAGAGGCCCATGGGCCTTAACGGTCACCTGAGTCTNAAAAATATACACGCACCTATTGTATTAGGAGGACCAATGGCATCCCCAGGTAGTGGGATGCAGAAACCATATTCTCATCCTATGGCAGTTTTTGTTCTAGTTATATTTCACTAACATTCTGTGTATGGTTGAAAATGAGAGGAAGGTCAAAGTCTGAGGTGTTCTATGTGCATAAACTCAAATTTAAACCTCCACTGCTAGGTCCTTCATAAGCATTTCCAGAAGAAATTGCGTTTATAGGGTTATGAACTCAATTTGATCAGCGTCTTTATGAAGTTTCTCCTCCTGCCTTGAATAACGAGAGACAACCGTTAGAAGCAAACATTTTAGTGACGTTAGGCTGTTCCAGGAATCTCGTTTGCATTGAAGACAGACACTTCAATATCGTATATCTATATTAAGATCAACATTATCTTTAAGATTTATAATGGAAATATATGTATTGAACAATATTTCATTGTTCATTGCTGCTCAATCTTAATGTGACTGAAATGTATGACCATCATGGGATGTAAAGCATGTATGGTAACAGTCGATACTAGTGTCCAATGCTGATAATTTTCATTTTCCCATTTTCTCTCTTTTTCATCAAGTTTGTTGACGAGAAAAATGGCGAATGGTACGGATATCTCAATCGAAATGGAGAAATCAGCATGGACTTCAAGGGTGGACCTTGGAAAGGTAACAAGTTCAGAATAAATGTGATGTTCTCATGCAAGAGAACCTAATGTACCAGTGTGTACCTAGTAGTATAATAAATTACAATTGAGCCATTTTCATGAGCTTTCTGTAAGTATCCTGTTACACAATTTGTACAATGTAGCACTTTTACCAGATAATTATTTAACAATCACATTGAAATTAAAAAGTGAAAATTGATTTTCATTTAAAATTCATAGAAGATATTAGACTGTAACAATTCTACATTTGGCGTTTCAGGGTGTTTCCATGTTCCTCGTTATCTGATGATGTGTGAAAAGATGCTGAAGGAACTCGCAAAATAAAGTTTCCATCTACTCAAAATGTGTCAACGCTGCTGAGATAGCTGTTAAATGAGTCAACATTCATGACGATCATCTTTCAAGAATTTGACATTGTTAAGAATTTTTTTATAAGAATTCAAGGATACAATATTAATGAACACTATTGTTTTATATTCATCATTGTTGATACAGTGGATAATTTTGTGCAAAGATATCTTATTGGACCATTCACGATTATATTTGAAGGTTATAGATTTTCATCTCCGTTAACATTTAACTATAGAATAACTTGGTGGCAATCTAACTTTGTTATTCCCCCCACAGCTGGAGGCATATCACATATACTCTACCTACAACTGCCCAATCTTGTATGCAGATAGTGGAGTGTCTCAAACTGAAATTGTTCTCAACAATACAGAGTTATGGCCCTTTGTCACTTTTTGTTAACGAATTTTGCCCAGATATGGGGGACTATGGATTGCTTGTCAACAAGGTATTCTACTACATCATCACATGGAAAGTTAGATTATAGTATCAAGCTTGTATTCATACAATGATAACATACTTTTCAAAATGAAATTCATTTGCATCAGATTTCCTGTTCACCAAAATACAAAATGTGTATATATCTTTGTATCTGAATGTGGACAGCTTTATCCTCAAAAGATTTGCTGATACTGCTTATCATGACATAAATAATAAACATTTGAAATCTTTGTTTTCATGCTTTTGTATAACTGGTAATCTGACATGCAAGGCAACAAAAAACAGATTGCGAACTAGATCATTAGTGTACAACATAATCACATAAATGAAACTCAAAGAAAACAAAACCCCAAAACCCCAACTGTTCCAGCATGTTGGATTAATACTGTGTACCTTTGATAGGAAATGTTACAATAGTGACAACAAATTGTACAAAATAGCAGACTTTATTACAATTTTGCATGATATACATAAAAGAAGTTTTAAACAAAATATTCACCTTCTCTATTGTCTTCTGGAGTTGTATTTAAGAATTCCTTCAGGGACTCAACAACTTTTCATACAGGAGACCGATTGGAACATAATACCTTGGTTCTATTGTCTTGACCAAATAGAGGTCGGGGCAACCAGTCATTCATCCTCGATATCCATGGGTTACGCTCACTTTCGCTCTCTGCACCCCTGGAATATGTCATAGTAAAATCGAAGGCTCAATGTGCAGTACTTTGTGGAAGAGACAAGAAAACTAGTTTGATGCTTTGATGTTCATCAAAATATCACGGTCGTCCAACTGTAAAAATTGACAGGCTTTGAAGTCGGGCATCGCTCTGTTGTAATCTTCAAAAAAAGACAAGTATCAACCTAGTGATTGGATAGTGTTTTTTTTACCCGACACCAATCAAATAGCTAGCCGTGTGCCTTCAATTTTGCTATGACATATCCCAGGGGTGTCGAGAGCGAAAGTGAGCATAACCCCCTGGATATCGAGGATGCCAGTCATTGTACATGTATTAATAATAAACTTGAAAGATTCAGGAACATGCTACACGAAGTCAGTAATGTCTTTGATTACTGTAAAAGTAGAATTTTGGAAGTGTGGAAATGTTTGCATTTTTTTAATGATGAGTAAATTAAGCCTATATGAATTTTACATATTATAATTATCCCACAAAACAGTTGTCAAAACGAAAACGCCCACTTTTTCAGTATCAGAAAGCATCTTTGATTGTGATAAGACTTGGCATAAAACACATACATAAACACCACATAAAGCTCATACCTAGAGCTCAACTATATGGAACTGGTGTATGAAAATAAGTGAGCCGGAAAATGTTACAAAACTTTGTGTTTGTTTCCTTTTTCAAGTTTACAAGTGTTGACAGCTGATTCACAAGGAGGCTCAGGTACTGCAAATTAATTTTAATTCACCAGGACTTATATAAAAGCATTTTCGATACAAATGACTGTCACAAGGTTGATTAATAGTGAAAGGAATAACATTATATTTCTAAGTTTAATTAATTGTATGTGAATATGAAAAATAATTACAAGACGTGTGTATTCATGATCTGCTCTTATCACAAATTCATAAACAAAAAGGCAAACTAAATTACACACAGAACTAGTGTAAGCTGAATATTTCATAAAAAGTGAACAAAATCATCCAACAACCAAAGCAGTGAAAGTGAAAAAGTGATGTTTGAATCAAATATCAGAGTAATACAACTTTTTAAAAAGTTTATAGCCGAAATAATTTAGTTTTATACTATTTATCTAAGCTAAGGGCTATTCTAGATATGAATATATGGGGATACAGAGGGAGGGGGCACTTTTAATCAATTATTTCAGGGTGGTGGAGTCAAAATAATGGTAAACCTTTGCCCCAAGATAAGAATAATGTTGGTTGGTTGGGGAAGGGAGTCACAAATAAGTGTCTCTTCCCATATATTCATTTCTGAAACAGACATAGAATAACACAATATCATTGTTGACAAATCGACACACAATATATAAAACAGATCTGACAACAATCTCCTTTGTGCACGTAAAACAATGATTTTAACCTGTTTTACAACTATACCAACTGTACTACAAACTATTTAACTCTATAAAGTTTCTTATACTGAATACAAATAATCATAAATGGTTATTTTTCTTAGTAATGAATGTTGATGGTCGAGTTCATCTTTGATGTGCTGTCCTAAAATATGTACATTTAATATATTATTTGCAAAGTTCTTGATCATGATATATACTAGACTTATCACATCGGGCCTGTTTCATTACATAAAATACACAATAATTCAAATCACTGTAAATGACCAGATTTCCTTAAACAAAGAGAGAGGAATATTTAATCAAATGTAAAAATAAAGGCTTGGACTCCTGAGAGCATCAACTTTGTCAAATGCTCTTTTTGTAAGACAAGTATTTATGTGTCATGATGTTATCAAGTCGAAAAAAAGGATCATGACAATTTTATTTACATTTAATTACCCTCAAAGTTGGTGCTTTTCTGCAAGCTAGGCTTGTCATTATGACATATATATATATAGCATTAAACTTGTTCTATAAATACCAATTCAACACTTGGTAGAAAATGATCGAGATCTCTCCTTAATCAATAAAACAGATCCTTTCACCTGTACTTGTTTTATATGAATTAATCAACAAAGGTACATATCAGTTTTCCATTGGTTCATGTTATTGTGAAAGCACTATTACACATCATAAGAAAAGTTCACATGATAAATAATTCCAGTGGGGTGTCTTTTCAGTTTGTTTTGTACAAAGATTTCCAATCGGTTCAGCATTAAGAAGCTGGACCTTTCGCTATTTTGGGTACTCTACTTCCAGATGGTTCCATGTTGATGTAGACGAGATAGGCAAAAAAGAAAACACCTACAAAAACCAGAAACTTGACCCATCTAGGTAAAGCGCTATGCTGGACAGTGGTCGATGTCTTGTGTGCGACTGTTGTTTTACTGGTTCTGGTACTGGTAACAGCAGGCCTGAAATACATAAACATATAATCTTTGTGTCTGCTCTGATGTCACCAATTTTCTACAATCTTTCAATTGTTCAAGACTGTGGTTAACCCTTTCACCCCTAGGTAACTTTAGTAGACTCTACCATATATTGATCTGGATGAGTCAATTATGGTCTACAGTGGTGAAAGGGTTAACTACAATACAGGATCATCACGTTATCAAAATATATTACCAGGGTAATTGCTCTGTGAATACTTAATGAAACAACTGATGGAAATGAACACTGCATCCCGTCTGATCCCGATTGATATCAAGACTTTAACGAGTACATCAGAGAATGTACCTGTTACTCATCAAAACAGGTTGTACTGACACTTGCCAGTAGTAGTGTTGGAAGAAATGAAATGTTAAACAATGCAACTCATGTGTTTTAGTCACTAACAGTATTTTGTACTGATTAGGGATGACTTTGACGTATATATATTTAACAAATTTTAAGTTTGCCTGTATTTTTAATTCATTTTACTATAGTTTTAAAGTGTGTTATTGATTGACTACCATTACTTACTCTGGTTTTGGTGCTGACTGGGTTGGGGTTCGGTGAGTGATAGTTGTTTCCTCGCCCATGTAATCTGGTTCACCCATGTAATCTGGTTCACCCATGTAATCTGGTTCAACTTTCCTCGCCCTGGTTGCTCTCTTTACTGGGGTTCTAGGTTTTGGTGGGGGCCTAAAATAATATTACGACACCATAATGCAAAATATCTCGCATCTTAAAATTGCTTTTTTGTATGAAATTCAAGAATATAATTTATTAACCTGGGATACATTAAGAATAACTTATTTATTAGATAATTCATGTCTGTTACATATTATTTTTTGCCCTCTAAATAATTACATGAAAAAATTTGTCATGACTCAGAATACTGGTATACAGCATATGTTACAAATTTCTTAAGTGAAGGACGAAGTAAGCAATGAGCAAATAAGAATTTTACAGGGAAGGGTGATAGTTTCACTTGGCATGCGCTTCAAAGTATACAGTATCAAGTTTACATTTTATAAAAGGGAGAATAATATTTGTGATAGAGGATGTGATTGACAATGTATGGTCACTTACGATCTTTCTTCATCATCAGGAACTTCCTCTGAAAGAAAGCAATATGTATATCTATATTTTAATGAAATAATTTTAACAATTTTCAATGACCTTCTCTTTAAATACAGGTACAAGACTTAAAGCATGTGTGAACACCAAAAAGATATGGAGAATTTACTTAACAAATATACTTAATATAGGAACATTTTTCTGAATTGTACATACCATACTGTGAGGTCTCTATCAATTTTTCTGTTGTGCTTCCTTCTGCTTGTCGCAGCTTCAAGAGCTTCTTTTCGTAAACTTTCCGTGTAGTTGCTATAAAACGAATCAAACTATCATGGTGAAACTTTTAACATACTTAACCTGACAACAGAGTTAATTTTTGGTTCAGACAAAAGAGTTGCTTTGCTAACTTACAATTTACTGATGTTACCAACTTTCATATGTATTTAGTCCATTTATAAGCATAAATCTGACCTCAAATCAATTGCACATGGTTGATCTCATTTTCAATTCTAAATTGGTCACTACTTTGTTGTTTAATTCCAACTTTTTACAACACACTCCTCACCCACCTTCATTATTTACCTACTCACTTACTAGAACACAAGACAGGTCAGCAAGGGCCCAGCTATGTGCCACTTAGTTTTAGTAATAGTGACAATGACCTTGATTTTAGAAACTTTTTAAACCCCTATTGCACATTTACATATGCCACTGTGTATCCAGGGGTTGACACTAACACTAGTTCACTAGTCCAGGACCAGCGAAAAATATGATTATCAAATAAAAATATTTCTATATAAAATTGAGAAAACAGCTTAAAATAAGATATATTGCATGATAATTGTCAAAATTTTCCCTTAAACTTCTCCATATTTTTACGGCAGTAATTATTTAAAACCCCTACAGTCGATTACTATTTATGTTTTCGTGATGTTTCCTTATCAGAAAATCTTGTACTAGTTACATTGACAAAGGACTAGTACATAATGTATTCAACTAGTCCTGTGGACTACCATGTAAAATAAGTTAGTGTCTAACCCTGGTATCACCATGTCTAATTTCAAAACGCTTATGATAGTTTTACAGGTTCTCAGATATAAGCACCATAATCCAACAACCATGGTCTATTTTTACCTTGACCTTAAAAACTTGTTCAAGTACATATCACAGTGAATCACCATGTCCAATTTCAAAAAGGTTTGTCTCCCGAGTGAGATGATCTCCAGAAATAAAATGTGGATGGCCAGACAGAAAGACACTGCAATTACTAAAGGGCACCCACATTTCTGATGCAGGGCCCTAAATATAGACAATTGTATGGTTTTAAAGCCCTGAATCATGTCAAAAGGTTTGATATATTTCTGTATAGTTAATTGCTACATATACAGACTTACTTTACTTAACAATAATGTATCCACTACTACCGATTGTACTCATCAATGCTACTAGTATAAATTCTCTTAATGCTCTGGTGAAAAGACCTTTACACTTGCAGTTATTGATGCATTTCACTTCTTGTGAGATTCAGATAAACCAAATATTCAGTATTGTCATTTCTGTGAATTCATCAAACTTGAAACACATGTGGAATGTGATACTAGAATGTCATGGAGGTCTTATAATCCGACAATGAATTTCCCTCTAGTTAAAAGAATTCAAATTCATCAGCCAGGGGTGCATTTGAAATATTTTTAGGGTAAATAATAGATCAACCTTGCATGTACAATTTTTTATTATAGGAAATGATATTAAGATATAATATCCCATGTAATTTTCGTGATATGTATGCATTTTACCAGTAACAGGACCGGGGGCAGCACCCCTAGATCGTAGCTCTTTCGTCAATTCAGCATCTGTGAGGTCTTTGACTGACATCATGATGGGAGTATCTTGATCCTTACTGTGGTCAAAGTCACCACTTCCTTTATATGCTTCAGTGCTGTTTTGGTAGGTTGGCTGAAATGTGAAAATTAAACTGTTAACTAGTATGTCTATTAATGAATGTGTTACTTTTATAGACTGACATGTATATAATTTCTTTTCTTAAAAGTACATCAACAAGCTTCCAAGGTTGTGCATGTATTTTAATTGAGAAATTTCACTTTCAGTTTCTGTATTGGAATTAACACTGTATTTGGCAGTATTTAAATTCATGCTTATAAGAATTAACTACATTCCTAAATGTCTGGCAATAGTATAAAAAATGTGCATTCATGATTGATGTGGTTGCCTTACACGCGTTAGCTGTAGGGAATTTCCCTTTAGCTCTGCGGTAGAGCATCTGGTTTGAGCCCCAGCACGGCACTATCTTTAACACTATTCCTTGGCCTTCTACAAACTGTTGCCGTTGACCCTCCCCGTTCAAGGCAGGAGAACCCTTGGCTGGAAGTCAAAGAACCTTGGTTGGTGTTTGAAAAAAGGTGGAATTGTGTAAAAGATGTGCATCGATTAGGTTGCACTACAAGCGTCAACTGAAGGGAATTTAGCTCAGTGGTAGTGCAACAGGCTGGAGAGAGCCAAGGGTCGTGGGTTCGAGCCCCAGCGACGGCACTATCTTTATCACCATTCCTTGTCCTACTGACAATAGTGTCTCCTCTTTTATGCTGATAGCATGTAGTCATGTTAAAAAAGTGAGTCTTAATGTGTCTCTATTATTAATATAAATTTCTTGGGGAGGCAGATCTAACCATGTTAGTCAGGAGAACGTATACATTTCCTTTTTTATGCACAATGCTTAACATGCATCGTATTTTTTGTGTGTCCAGCAACTGTGTATTTAGTTCAGGCTGCCACTGGATCTTTAAATGTTATAAATTCTAATATTTGCAGAAATTTTGAGAAGTTCCTATTTATCACTGCAAATGACCATTGCACATCAGACTGAGAAACGATTGGACATTTAAATTGTGTCTCAAAATAATAGCGACATTTTGACAGATAGATGTCTAACTGTCAAACACGTCTAAGACTGGTGTCAGGGCAAGAGGAAACTTGGGCTATCCTCAAAGTTCACCGCTTTCCGTGGTAAACTTTCAAATTTTATCATTTTCTTTCAAAGACGTCATCATCATTTCATCAAGACGTTTCTTTGTCATATCGTGATTTTAATAAATGAATCGATGTTAACTTCATCTTATAAACTTCCTCTGTCGATACCAACGATTACGGAAGTCGGTCTTGTGCTGTATTGCGTTAATTATTATGTAGCGATTTTTTTTATTATATTTTTATTATTTGCTATTTGATAAAACAGGTTAAAAGCAGTGAGCGAGTGTTAGTTATGTTGTAGGTTTTGTATATATTCGATTATATGTGGTGGATGTCCTCAATTCTGCTAGTGTAATGTTACTATCAAATTTATGTCGCACCTTTTTGAAAACTATTTCGCTATCACTTTCACCACTTTGACTTTGTTGATCTTCGTTTTCATACACGTCTGTAGTGTCTTCGTCTTCTGAGTCTTCCTTTAGCACGTGTTCTGTATATAAATCAATGTATGACTGTTTTCTAGCGTCGGATTTTGGCAGTGGTATGTTGTGGCGTATCAATTCCTCTTTTAGTTTAGCTTTCGTCAACAACGATGGATCAGACATACTATTATTAGCACACCACACGCTCACGTGTCCTTAACCTTGTGGGGGAAAAAAATGCGGGAAATATTCTGAACTGTTATGTACCGTGCGATTGGTTACTGGTGGTTTGCTATAATAGAGAAACCAAATTCTGAATCTGAATCTGAATAGGTACGTCGCTGGTAATTAACAGATGGCGTGGAAGGTTTCTATTTGCACCATCCATTTGCGCGAAAGCATCTGATTTAATTTGGAACTTTCTTTTTAAACAAAATCATATTGATGTGAAATACTTGTGATTTATAGGGAAAATGTATTTTGTCAAGTAATCAAAAATATAGTATGAAGTACCGTATCCGTTTTGATTTTAGTGTTCCTTTTCATTTTCGACCAATCAGATCCCCTATTACAAAATTTATGTCAAAGTGAAAGTTGTCAGCCGAGAATGAAAATTTTATCATGGAACATCAATGGCATTCGAGCCAGCAAGATAGATTTGAAGACATTGTTTGATTCTTTAGACGCGGACGTTATTTGTCTTCAGGAGACCAAAGTAACACGTATGTAACAATCCCCAAACATGACAGTTCCCCGTCAACATGTTTCCCCAGGGATTATTTTC
>NW_018408592.1:525361-533397 GCF_002113885.1 Mizuhopecten yessoensis
GGGGGGGGGACATGAAACTGTAACGTTACATGACTGCTTCATACTTCTAATAATATGGATATTTTTCTAACGCATTATTTATTCAATAGGCTGAAGTTGATCAGAGGCGTAATATGGATTCATGGTAGAAGGGGAACAACCCTTTTTAACAGCTCGGCATATTACTATTTCAACTTCAACAATCATGGATTCATATTCATAAGACCATATCTAAATTGAAAAAAATCTTTTAATAAGCTGTAAGATTCTTTTAGATGATACATGTACTTCATGAAACAATAATGATGTTATTTTTTCTTTATTATAGACCACAGGTACTATAGAATGTCTGTCAGCTCAGCTATGATTTATATCATTGGTGTATTGACAGTCAAGTGTATATATAGTACCTGTGCTAAACCACCGACTAAGACAATCTAATTCCGTGGCTAAACCTTTAAACAAAACAATAACAAATATATAAATGTATAATATTGACAGACAAGTCGACTAAGTCTAGTATTTATAAAAAGGAATTACACCTATGTATCTTTTGTTCTAAAATGCCATGATGAATACAGAATGCTGTTTCTGTTTTTGCAAAGGTGATCAACTCGATGAACCAACAGCCATTGTTGATGGTTACAGTTCCTATTTCAGTTTCTCCCGTAAGCGGAGTGGCTACTCAGGTATGTGCAGACAGCACAGCAAGTTTTTGGTCTTTCGATTATATAAAAAAAAAAATCCTGAATACCTAGGTACTTTCAATCATACCATATTCACATTTCAATTTTTTAATGAACAAACTTACTATTCTTTTGTTGTTGATATAGCTAATATTGGTGATATAATGAAGTAAAGATGAAATAAAATGTAAAAGTAACAATTTTGGAATAACTGCCTGCCATCCGGGTCCTTTTGTACTGTATGTACTGTATATGCTAGCAGGGAGAATCCTGGAATTTGAGAGCAGTGGGCCATTTTCAGATATTTTTTTTAGTCAATATCAAACTGATGGGCACATATATGTAAAATTTAATGAAACTTGGAACATGGAGGGGTCAATGGCCCCATGGTCCTCTTCAGGATTATCCCTGATGTTAGTTTGTGCAGCCCTGGAGTACAAACTTCCAGGAAAACCTTAGTGTGAAGAAGATTAAAATGGAACATGGGCGGCTACGCACGACTGTTTGTTTTGTGATGAGGACACTAGTCGCAATCAACAAAATCTTTATAACATCTATATTTCTTGCACTTTGCTTCAATACATTTATTTATACCTCAGATGTATTAGTGATATATACATAATATTTAAAAGAATTTTAAAATATATTGTGGTTTTGTGAATTTTGTTTTTTCATAATTACATATTTTCTTTATCATTAATTTAACAGTAGAAAGCTCAAGGGAAATTCAAAAATCTACAGACTGTATGAAAAAAGATCCCTCTTTTTTTTTTACTGAAGATGAGATATTTTGCTGAGAATGTTATCAGTTATGCAATATCAACTGGTTGTTTATGCCTGGTTTTATAAATTCAATAAACAGTCCATGATGTTTGATCACAAATTTATTGTTATCGGCATCTTAAACCATTGATATACTTCATGTAACCAGGTGTTGCCAATTTCTGCCGAGACTCGGCCACACCATGTAGTGCTGAGGAGGGACTAACCTCGCTGTTAAACCAGAAGGATGATGGAAAGGTGGGTTGCTATGGTGACACGACACATTTCTCAACAGATGAGCTTGAGGCCCTTGATGCGGAAGGGCGGACAGTCATCACACAACATCGGATACAGTTGAGTGATGGAAGCGAGGGTCGTCTGGCAATTATCAACGTTTACTGCCCAAGAGTGGATCCTGAGCGGGATGATAGGAAGGTCTACAAGATGAGATTTCTAGCTCTCCTACAAACTAGGGCAGAGGCACTTCTTCAGAGTGGAAGGTGATTATAACTCTCTCTGTATTGTCCTCCAATTTAATGAACTCCAGGTACTATTTTTAGCATACTGTTGTTAACTACACTGCATACTTGTACTGTAAAACATCCTCGTTTATTACATGTGTTTGATCAAGGGGTGCAAGATATTTGAAATCATGACTGACTTACCTTGTCATTTAAAGCAAAATGTTATTTACAGAGTTTTCATTTAATGTTGATAGTGTTTTTGTACATTTGTTTTGAAAAAAATGCAATATTCTGGGATATGCCAGCCAAAAAGGGAGGCAACCATGACAGTGGTTTTTTAGCTTACCTGGTCTGAAGGACCAAGGTGAGCTTATGCCATACCGTTGCGTCCGTCGTTCGTCCGTCAGTACGTCAACAATTTCTATAAACGACTTCTTCTTCTTAACCACTGATTGGAATTGAACTAAATTCTTAACCACTGATTGGAATTGAACTAAATTTGACTGGAAGCATCCCTAGTTGGTGGGGATTCAAATGGTGGGGCTGACCCCCCCAGGGGGCTGAGAGCGGGGCAAAAAGGGGTCAATTTGGCTATACTGCTTTAAGCAACTTCTTCTCTGGAACTAAGGAGTGGATATTAACCATATTTGACTGAAAGCATCCCTAGTTGGTGGGGATTCAAAATTGTACAAATGATGGGGCCGACCCCCCAGGGGGCTGAGGAGCGGGGCAAAAAGGGGACAATTTGGCTATACTGCTTTCAGCGACTTCTTCTCTGGAACTGAGATGGATATCAACCATTATTGACTGGAAGCATCCCTAGGTGGTGGAGATTCAAAATTGTACAAATGGTTGGGCTGACCCCCCAGGGGGCTGAGAGGCGGGGCCAAAAGGGGGCAATTTGGCTATATTGCTACAAACGACTTCTTCTGTAGAACTTTGCCATGGATATCAACCATATTTGACTGGAAGCATCCCTAGGTGTTGGGAAGTCAAACTTGTACAAATGGTTGGGCTGACCCCCCAGGGGGCTGAAGGGCGGGGCAAAAAGGAATCAATTTGGCTACATTGCTTTAAGCGACTTCTTCTCTGGAACTAAGAAGTGGATATCAACCATATTTGACTGAAAGCATCCCTAGGTGGTGGAGATTCAAAATTGTACAAATGGTTGGGCTGACCNTAGGGACCTAGTTTGTTAGTCACAGCTTGGAAACAGTTGAGCTCCCCAACCCATAACCATACATAAAATTGCTGGGCATGAAAATTCTAATACAGATATGCTACAAGGATTGGCCTTGGGGTCTGGCATATTCCCTTGATCTCATTCGGAGAATATATTGCCATTATTGCTTTGGTATCCAGGTGAGAGATACAGGCCCTCTGGGCCTCTTGTTTATAAGCCTGAAATGAATGTAATGGGTCGTATTATACATCACACATACCAGGTAATTGTCTTTGTTGATCCTACAACAAGGGATATAAATAGAATAATGATGATCAGGCTTACTGCCATTGTATTGGTCCATTTTGTTCAAAACACAGGTGTGGTGCCTTTTGCTTAATTTTCTTGAGAGACTCCAAATAAGGGAAATGTGACTAGGGAAACTGGAGGGCTGGAGCGAAGCACATTGTTGTATTTCCCTGCCATATAATCAATACATGTATCATCCAACCAGGCATGCTTTTATATAGATAAGGTATGGCCTATGTCTGTTCAACATACTGTGTCCACATTTAATGTAATTCACTTACTGGGGACTGATTGGTCAGTGCATATCATGACTTCTGGCAAGTTCTGTAAATATGATTGTATCGAAATGAAACTTGGGCAACAGGACAACTGAGGCCAGGTTTTATTATTTCAAAGCAGAAATTATTAAGTTATTATTTATTTACTTAATTAACATACATAACTACAACCTGAGCAGGGTACAATTCAAGATGTCAAATAACTCAATTGCATTCATAAGAAATGGCTCTAGCTTCACATTTGAAATTGACAGCATTTTAAAAGGTAATACTTATGCTAAGCTGGGTAATGTAGGTACAAAAGTCTTGTTTGAAAATGCTTTCAAAGCGGACACCAGTTGAAGTTTCGTACTTAATACCGAGGTGTCTGTATATCACAAATTGCTCTAATTCAGCTAGGAGACATGGTTGCTTTGCAATATCAAGTATTTTTTGTCTACTTTCAGTCATGTAATAGTCCTTGGAGATCTGAATTTGAATCATAAAAGGATTGACAACTGTGATCCAGTTTTGGAGGTAAATTACAGAGTAAAATATTTGGGTAACCATGGTTAACTCTCAGTTCTGATTTTTAGCTCACCTGGTCTGAAGGACCATGGTGAGCCTATGCCATATGCCATACCGCAGCGTCCGTCTGTCAACTTTTCCTTTAAAATTCTACTAGTCCTGAACAGCTTTATGGATTTTGACTAAATTTGGCCTTGGTCAAAGGGTTCTCAATTTTGTATAAATGAGGGGTGTTTTGTGCCTGCTTAAATCTGTTTATCTACTACTGTGTAGGCCTAGGTGTGTGCAAAGATGCGAGTATTATAATTTATACCTATACAATGAAAAACTACAGGATAGGCATTTGAGGACACAGCAGAAATTGAGATTGTTTTGTTTTATACAGTATTTATATACAACCAAACAAGCACAATAGCCGGGCCTTTTCAGTAAGAAAACACCTACTTTACACATATGTACCACATTCTTGTCACTTTGAATTTACACAATATATCACAAGCAAGAATTATATGTATCATAAGCCTAGTGAGATATAAAAAAAAATGTTTACCATTGGACAATTTGAAATCTCACAAGTATGATATCAATTAGTTCAAACGTAAAATAAATTACTTTTTTTATAATGATGATTGTGATCTTATTCCGAAGAGGCTATTGATTCAGAATAAATGCCTCTACTTGTGTTCCAAAGAAGTTAGGTGACTTAAAGGATTTTTTCATTAATGATTAAGAACGCCAAGAAAACTTTGACTCTTGTCAGTTGTCTATTTTCTCGACATGAGTTTTTCATAACTTAATTATCATGAAAGATTTTGTGACAAGACTATATGAAAAACTCACTTCACAAAATTGTCTCTTTAAATGAACTATGATAAAAACAAAACAAAATACTTTACACTGAAATAGCTATAATTGTTCTTGAAAACAGAGATTTGATTTAATATTTCAATCAGAGTTATGCACCTTTTCTGTTTTCCTTTTAAAATGTCTGTCCTAAGTACTATTACTAGCTTCTCGGTCAGTATTTATTAAACTTTATAAACTGACTGGTACTTTAGGTAGTTGTGTGATTGCAAATTCTTTTTTAGTTCAACAACTTTTACAGGAGTTATTAACCTTCTCTGATTTGTTCTATTGGAGCCTATTCTTTGCTGTTCTAGGTAGGTTATAAACCATAAATATTAGTATATGATAATTGTTTATTTCAGGATTGGGGAAAGGCCCCTAGCAGAATGTGGATGAACCAGTTTGTGTGGGAGCCGGGAAGAGATCCAGACATAGAGTCTATTGGTAATACAGAGGAGTTTCTAGGTACCACATCCTCGGTGAAGGGTGGACTGTTTGTCGACACATTCAGACACCTGTACCCTACCAAGACCGAGGCCTATTCCAACTGGTGTACCCTCACATCTGCACGTGAAACAAACTATGGCCGGAGGCTCGACTACATTTTATGTGATGTTTCTATGACTAAAAGGGACCTGAAGGAGAGTTTGGTGATGAGAGATGTTGAAGGATCCGACCACTGTCCAGTGAAGACAGAATTTACATCATCATTTCTACCAGCCGGCAAATGTCCTGCTCTATGTACAAAATGTATGCCAGAATTTGTCGGAAAGCAACAAAAACTGTCATCTTTCTTTGTGAAGGCCTCAAAGTCAAATGATTCATCATCAAAACAAGGCAACAAAGGATCACCCAAAAAGACATTATCAATTACCTGTGTGAGTGAACAGAGATCAAAGCACGTGTCAAACTCTCAGGTTAAGTCTCCGAATAAGTCCGAAGGCGGCCTTAAACGATCCAACAGTGATCGCTCTGAACGTTCAGGACCTCTAGCAAAGAAAAAGAAAGGTGACATAAAGAACGGCTCGTCACTTCCGAAACAGTCCAACCTTATGAATTTCTTTGGTAAACCAGCATCTAAGAAAGACACTACACCCGACACCTCGGTTACAAGTCGAGCCGATTGTGAGGTAGTCAAAATCTGCCAAAACGATCAAGAAAATGGAAATGAAAAAAACAAAAGTGTCTCTACAAGAAATGACTCTAAGGTGGATTTGATAAGTTCTGAAGATAACGAATCACCGTCCAGCTCTCAGGAGCTGAAGGGCGGTGGAGAAATCAAAGTGAAAAAAACTTCAGCACTAGCATGGAAAAGTTTGTTGAAGGGGCCACCGACTGCCCCTTTATGTAAGGGTCATAAAGAGCCATGTTTGTTACGGACAGTCAAAAAGGAGGGGCCCAATAGAGGGAAACAGTTCTTTGTATGTTGTCGGGCAGAAGGTTTAAATTCAAATCCGGAGGCTCGATGTGATTTTTTCAAATGGGTAGACAGTAAAAAATGATTCACGTCATTTGTTTGGCTTTATCATCCTAGGGTAATTAATCTAAGAGACAATGGCTCGAATAACTGATGTGCCGTTGTCTTTAAATTCACAGATTCCATTTTGCACAAATTATGCAGACTTGCAAGATGTCACTTCAAATTATGTCAGAGTGTTAATCTACATACATACCTGTAATATATCTTTTTGAGGTAACAATGTTTTCAATTATGATGTGGTCACTTGGAATCAAAGGGGGACATCATACATTTTGTCCAGGCTGGAGGTGTGCAAGGCACAGTCACTTCTTGGTTAAAGGTTAATTAGATAAGTGCAAAATAATAAAAAAAAAAATTTAACCATTGAGGATATATTTATGAATCTTGAACTTGACCAGCATCACCCAATGTAGATGTGCAACGCAGTGGAATAAGGTCACTGTGACCTTCACCTCTGTGTCAATTTTTTTATGTAAAACAGCTGTAAATTTTAAATTGCAGATAAACTGTTGAAAATTGGTGATCACCCAAAGGTTGTGTAGTGCATTGTGTGAATCAGTGTTCGAGTAAGTTCAAAGCATATGCATATTGGCAAAGAAGTGGAGATCGAGACACATTTTTGTTAACGAAAATGTACATGTCCATGCCCAATATACACTTCACACCACCAATTTGATCAAAGAATTATTGGTGAAGTATTGTCATTTTGTCAGAATAAAATAATGATGTACATGTATGTAATTGATTTGTCTTGTCTTCTGAATACGGGATCAAGCACATTTATGCTTCTGAGAAACCTTTAAAGACATTTTAGACTAGCATCAACCTATACATGGCACTGTTGTATCTTTGAGTAAGATACTTTACTCAGCTTGTTAGGGCCCCGTATCGGAGATACCGGTGCCCTATAGTAATCACTCTGTCTGTCTGTCTGTCTGTCTGTCTGTCCGTCCACAAATTCTGTTCCTGGTTAATAACTTTGGTATTTATTGACCGATGTACATGAAACTTGGTCAAGATGTTCAGTTCACAAAAATACACATTGAGGTAAAAAATCAAGGTCAAAGGTCAAGGTCATTAAGTTCAAAGGTCAAGGTCAAATTTAACATCTTTTCACTGATAAACATTTTGTTATGACATCATGAAGCAAAGTTGATCAGAATTAAACAAGGAGTCAACTGACTAGAGGTCAAGGTCAGAGGTCAAGGTCAAATTATGTAGCTTTTAACTGGTGAACATTTCGCTATGACATTATGAAGCAAAGTTGTTCGGAATTAAACAAAGAGACAAACTGAGGTAAAAAGTCAAGGTCCAAGGTCAAGGTCATTAGATTCAAAGGTCAAGGTCAAATTTGCATCTTTTCACACATGAACATTTTGTTATGATATGATGAAGCAAAGTTGAACAGAATTAAACAAGGAGTCAACTGACCAAAGGTCAAGGTCATTGGGTCAAAGGTCAAGGTTAAATTTTGTACCTTTTCCCTGATGAACATTTTGTTATGACATTATGAAGCAATGTTTTTCAGAACTTTACACAGAGTCAACTGACCTTAGGTCCAGG